>NC_053039.3:173059133-173359199 GCF_002575655.3 Aegilops tauschii subsp. strangulata
GTGTGACATAATTTTTTTTCGTTTGGCCCAAAATGTCATGGATGTGTGTTTTTTTTGTAGTGTATTGAGTATAAACCGCCCAGGAGGGGCCGGGTTGTACTCATAGTAACTTGCCCGTATTGAAGCCCATGAAGACATGGAAGATGGCGCGTTATGGAGGAGACTTGATAAGAAATCCCCAAGCCCAAAGGCGGATTAGGGCCCATAGATGTAAAACCGCCATAACATGTATAACTTGTATCGTAAGATAGGAAAGAGTAGATACCGAGCTGGACACATTTATGAGCCGGCCGGGATTCTGTAAACCGACCGGGCGTCAACCTGTGTATATAAAGGGACGACCCGGCGGCGGTTTAGGGACAAGAAACAACAGATCGAGAGCCGGGTTAAGCGTATTCGCTCCCTGGTCATTGAAACCCTAGCAATACCACCTCAAACTGGATTAGGCCTTTACCTTCACCGCAAGGGGCCGAACCAGTATAAACTCCTCATGTCCTTTGTCCTGTTTAAGCCATTTAAGCTAACTTCGTTGCGATGGCTCCACGACTAAGTCCTCACACTAGGACATCTGACGTGACAATTCCAGGAGGCTTACCGGCTCATGCTAGATCAGAATGCTTCAAACGATGTCATGAGGAGAAGGCATCAGACTCGTCTACCCCCGGTTTATGAGGCAAGAAATCTCTTTAACACGCCAGGAGCAGGAACGAGTAACCCGGCAGCGGTAAACCGGGTGGAGGCACCTGGGACGGGTACGCTGGTTCAGCCACGAACGATGGACCCGCCTCGTGAGAACAATAATCCACCTCAGCACGTGCCGACACCACCGAGTCATTACTCTAACCCTTTGGATAACATGATCGTTGTTGCGTTGCGATTGGCAGCACTCCCAGTTGAAGGCGAGTCTCCGATGGCGGTTGAAACACGAAGGGCTAGAGAACTCCTTCAGACAGCCTTGGTTCAGCAGCAGGCTTATTCTTACAGTCGTGACAGGATTCATTCTACCCCTCTCCCGATCCGGAGTTACAGCAGGCATATCGATGAACCGGCTGTGTCGAGCAGTGGACGGAACCATAACCCGCTCCGTGCACATAACCCGGCGGGCGGTGGAGTTGATGCTCAGAATGTAGTGGATCAAGGCAGAGCGCGTCGAGAGGCCGAATTAGTGGCACAATATGCGGCCCGTCAACCTACTCCGGTTCATTCAACAACTTCGGTGGAGCCAGGTGTAACCTTTAAGAATTTGGGCGTGCCATGTTTAGTGCCAGCTCTACGTAATGAGCGTCTGCCCAAGGATTTCAAAGGTCCTTGCAAAGTGCCTAACTACACAGCCGACTTACCTCCTGAGGCATGGATTGAAAGTTATGAGATGGCCATGGAATTGCTGGATGTTAGCGAAGCTGCGTGTGCTGAGTATTTCCCCCTGATGTTGGAAGGGACGGCCCGTACTTGGTTAAAGGGGCTCCCTGCCAACTCCATTGGGTCATGGGCCGAGTTAAAGGCCCGGTTTATCCAGAATTTCAAAGACACATGCAAGCAGCCCGTGTCAATTGTGGATTTAGCCGCCTGTCTCCAAGAAGAAGGTGAATCGACGACTCATTGGGTGCGCCGAGTCTCAACAATTCTGCACTCATCGGATCGCATCAATGCCGACTCAGCAGTCTTAATGTTGGAAAGCAATTGTCGTTTCACGCCCCTGAAGCAGAAATTAGGGCGGCTCAAGCGTCATTGCAATGAAATGGGGACACTCATGGTGGCTCTGGTTAAGTATGCTGACTCTGATGGTACCAAGGACCCCGAGTCTGATGACGGAAAGCCGGGAAAGGGAAAGAAGAGCAGCAACACCAAGGGGCAGCAGCATAACCCGGCGAATCAGGGAGGCAATGACTGGAGGGTCAGGCATCAATCTTCAGCAGCTGTAAACCAGCCCTGCCAAAGACACGGGACGCGAGAGAGGCCGTCTGGGCACCTCTGGAAGGATTGCTTCATTATGACGGAGTTAAAAAATTCGAATCTTTTTCAAGACAGTCATGGGCCGGGTAGCGGTTCGGGATCCAGTTTCCATGGATCGAGTTACAGCTGAGGCAGCTCTAGCTCAGGGTTCCAAGGAAATCAAGGCAGTCATGGCAACCAGGGTGGTTACAATCAGCAGAATAATCACGGGAGTCAATAGCAGCAACAGTCGGGTTATCAGAGCAACCTGAAGTAGCTGAATAGTGGACAGTATCACGTCTTCAGCACTAGCTTATGCAAGCGCGACTAGAAGCTTCATAAGAGGGCAGTGAACTCCGTTGAACCGGCGGTTCCCCATTATTTGCGCTGGTCTGAGCAGCCCATCGTGTGGAGTCGGGAAGATCACCCGCCCCGGGTTGATAATCCGGGTCACCTGGCATTGGTGGTGGCGCCTCAAGTTGGAGGATATAAGTTCACCAAGGTACTCATGGACGGAGGGAGCAGCATCAATATTCTCTATTATGAAACCTTCCGTCGCATGGTGTAACGCCCCGAGACCGACGCTCTAGAAGCCTTCCTTGTTCTGCGTGTCAGTTGTATTATTTATTTGTTTGTAGCATTTCATCATGGCATCATCCGCATTGCATCCGCATGTTTTCTTAAACTCGTGGTCCGTTCGTAGTTCCCGCTTCTCCCTGTTTCCTTTGTTGTCCCTTCGAGACCAACCGTTCTTTTGTTGTCCGACCGTTTGACCCTCTCTGCATAGTGCACAAAACCCCTTCTCGCGCGCGATCGAAACCTGTCCCGAACCCGACCCGGGCTGGCATGACCATTGGGTCCGGATCATCCCCTAACATCTACAAAACATCTCCGTTTTCTTATTTGGCCTCCCTACCTATTATTTTCTCGATCGTCCGATTTTAATCGGAGGGTCCTTTTAGCCCCTAGTCTAGCCACCCTTCCTATGTAAACAGTCCAAACCCTATTTTCTAGGGATCCATTCCATCCATCCCATCCGCCGCCACTAGCTCCACCTGGTCTCCCCCTTTCCTCGTGATCTTGCCCGATCCACCCAATCGATCTTGCCTTCTCCTCATTTTCCCCATCCCACCAACCAGAAAGCCACCACCTTCTCCTCCTCGTCTCTGCAGCGAACCCAACCAGCACCCCCCTCAATCGTCCTCCGCCGCGGCCTCCCCTGCCTCCATGGACGCGTCCAGCACCTGTAGAGCAGCATGTCCCCTCCAAGCGCTGCCTGTTTCGCGCCCGAGGAGATGCTCGCCGAGCTCCACCGGCGACCACTTCCAGCAAGACCCTCGCGTCCCTCTCCTCTGCTTCCTCCCATTTCCCTTCTTCATGTCTCTCTCTCACGGGACTGCCTCTCATCTTCTTCTACAGGAGCTCTCCGCCATGGCCGTTGAGAGGAGCTCGCGTCCCCGTGCCCAGATGCTCCTCCGCCGCTGCTGTTCCGCCGGAGCACAAGTGGCTCGGATCCGCCCCCTCGTCCACCTGCCGTCCCCATCTCCGGGGCTCCCCCTGCACTTCTGCTGCCGCTGCTTCCGCTCGTGCGAGACGAACGAGTGCTTCGTCGGCCTCCCCAAGCCGCCGCCCTGGCCTCGGATCCGGCCGGTTCCCGTGCGCCCTCGCTCCGCCAAGTCCCTCTTCAGCCTCCTGCAGACCGCCGTGCCTCTGCTTCGTGCGTGCGGCCGCCGCCTTGGAGACCCGCGTCCCCATCGTTCCGGCGTTGCCCTTCGTCGAAACCGCGCCAAGATGCCGCCTCCTGCCTGCGCCAAGTCCCGCTTCGCCGTTGACTGAGCCCCTTCCACCTCGTCCGATCCAGCCACCCCTGCCCGTTGACCAGTCCAGCGCCAGCGTGGACGAGTGTCGCGTCGCCCGCGCGCCCTCCTCTGCTCCGCCTTCGCCGTGGGCCGCCAGATCCGCCCCGCTGGGCCTCCTCACCGACGCTGGGCTAGGCCCATGGTGAGCACCAAATCCAGCTCCTCCTCTTTGTTCAGCCTAGCAGTTTCGGCCCGTATCGTGTTTTTCCCAGTTCTATGAGTTTAGCTATTATCCAGGATTTGTTGTTTTGCAGAAAAGCACCTCTTGTTCATGCATTTAATATTTCACAAACTATGCATCATATGTAAAAACTTCTTATATGTAAAATGCTTAGAATTTTGTCTAGTTTCATAATATGCCAATTTCAACCATGTTAAAAATGCTGTTTGTTTAAATTTGCTCAAATGCCATGTTAAAATGATTGATTTCATAACTAAATAACCGTAGCTCGGATTTTAATAAACTTTATATGTAAATGGGGTAGAAAAATGACTAGTTTAACATGGTGCACTTCATTTTGCTGTTTAACAACATTAAAATTGCATTTATGGCAGAACAGTACCAAATCTAAAATATGCAAATGGGGATTTTCTGGTATTGTCGTTTGTTATTTCCGGCCTCATTTAAACTTGCCTAGATAGGTTGTTTAATTATGCTTCACCTCTTGCCATGTTTAATAACATTTAATATTGTTGGGTACATAACCGAGAGAACTAAACAATTGATGTGGTGTTTCGTCAATATGCAACTCGTTGCATATTGAGCTCCACTTAATTTGTAGTGTTGTTTGTTGCACTTTGCCATGCCATGCTCATTAAATCGGACATGCATCATACTTGATTGTGCATCATGCCATGTTTATGTGATGGTTGTTTACTATGTTGTTTGCTTCTTCCGGGTTGCTTCTCTCGTTACCTTCGGTTTCGTTCCGGAGTTGTGAGGATTCGTTCGACTATGTCCATTTGTCTTCTTCATGGACTCGTTCTTCTTCCTAGCGGGATCTCAGGCAAGATGACCATACCCTCGAAATCACTTCTATCTTTGCTTGCTAGTTGTTCGCTCTATTGCTATGCTGCGTTACCTACCACTTGCCATATCATGCCTCCCTATTGCCATGTCAAGCCTCTAACCATCCCTTCCTAGCAAACTGTTGTTTGGCTATGTTACCGTTTTTGCTCAGCCCCTCTTATAGTGTTGCTAGTTGCAGGTGAAGATGAAGATTGCTCCATGTTGGATTATGTTTATGTTGGGATATCACAATATCTCTTATTTAATTAATGCATCTATATACTTGGTAAAGGGTGGAAGGCTCGGCCTTATGCCTGGTGTTTTGTTCCACTCTTGCCTCCCTAGTTTTCCGTCATACCGGTGTTATGTTCCTTGATTTTGCGTTCCTTACGCGGTTGGGCGATTTATGGGACCCCCTTGACAGTTCGCTTTGAATAAAACTCCTCCAGCAAGGCCCAACCTTGGTTTTACCATTTGCCTACCTAAGCCTTTTTCCTTTGGGTTCTGCAGACTCAAGGGTCATCTTTATTTACCCCCCGGGCCAGTGCTCCTTCGAGTGCTGGTCCAAACTGAGCGATGTCCGGCGCCCCCTGGGCAACCAGGGTCTATGCCAACCCGACGTCTTGCTCATCCGGTGTGCCCTGAGAACAAGATATGTGCAGCTCCTATCGGGATTTGTCGGCACATCGGGCGGCTTTGCTGGTCTTGTTTTACCATTGTCGAAATGTCTTGTAAAACGGGATTCCGAGACTGATCGGGTCTTCCCGGGAGAAGGTTTATCCTTCGTTGACCGTGAGAGCTTATAATGGGCTAAGTTGGGACACCCCTGCAGGGTATAAACATTCGAGAGGCGTGCCCGCGGTTATGTGGCAGATGGGAATTTGTTAATATCCGGTTGTAGAGAACTTGACACTCGACTTAATTAAAATGCATCAACCGCGCGTGTAGCCGTGATGGTCTCTTTTCGGCGGAGTCCGGGAAGTGAACACGGTTTTTGGGTTATGTTTGACGTAAGTAGGAGTTCAGGATCACTTCTTGATCATTACTAGTTGACGACCGTTCCGTTGCATCTCTTCTCGCTCTTATTTGCGTATGTTATCCACCATATATGCTTAGTGCTTGCTGCAGCTCCACCTCATTACCTCATCTTTCCTATAAGCTTAAATAGTCTTGATCTCGAGGGTGTGAGATTGCTGAGTCCTCGTGACTCACAGATTCTACCAACACAGTTGCAGGTGCCGACGATGCCAGTGCAGGTGACGCAACCGAGCTCAAGGGGGAGGTCGATGAAGATCTTGTTCGTTGTGTTGTTTCTTATCATGTTGATCAGTAGTGGAGCCCAGTTGGGACGATCGGGGATCTAGCAGTTGGGTTGTCTTCTTTTCTTTTGGCTTTGACCGTAGTCGGGCTATGTGTGTATCTTGTATGATGTATGAATTCATTTATGTATTGTGTGAAGTGGCGATTGTAATCCAACTCTTTATCCCATTCTTGTTCATTACATGGGATTGTGTGAAGATGACCCTTCTTGCGACAAAACCACAATGCGGTTATGCCTCTAAGTCGTGCCTCGACACGTGGGAGATATAGCCGCATCGTGGGCGTTACACATGGGATTGACAGATAAAAATCTTAAACTGTCGAACACTGTTTTCCATGGCGTGGTGCCTAGTAAGTCAGCATACCTAGTCGGTAAGATAGCTCTGGAAGTTGCTTTTGGAGATGGTCATGACTCTAGATCAGAGACTTTGACCTTTGAAGTGGTGAAAATCAAGAGCCCTTATCATGCTCTGTTTGGACGGCCGGCTTATGCTAAGTTTATGGCCAGACCCTGTTATGTTTATCTGCAGCTCAAGATGCCGGGTCACAAGGGGACCATCACAGTACATGGGAGTCGGAAGATAGCTTTGGAGTGTGAAGAGGGCGATGCAGCCTATGCTGAGTTGGTTTGTGCAACAGAGGAGTTGAAGTTTTATAAGGACAATGTTGATCTGGCAGATATGACTTCTTTGAAAAAGCCAACTACGGAGCATGATCCGGCCTTGAAGTTTAAATCGGCTGATGAGACTAAGCTAGTTGATTTCGTTCCTGGCGATTCATCAAAGTAGTTCAGCATCAGCGCTAATCTGGATCCAAAATAGGAAAGCGTGCTCATCGAGTTCATCCGTGAGAACCGGGATCTCGCTGAGCACACTCTCAACCTTCTGACATGCCAGGTGTACCGAGGGAACTCGCTGAGCACACTCTCAATATTGATCCCAAGTTTAAACCGGTCAAGCAATTTCTTCGTTGTTTCAATGAAGAAAGGCGCAAGGCCATTGGTGAGGAGGTAGCCCGGCTCTTGGTAGCTGGGTTTATCATTGAAGTTTTTCATCCTGAGTGGTTGGCTAACCCGGTGCTGGTACTTAAGAAGAATGGTACTTGGTGTATGTGTGTGGACTACACGGATTTAAACAAGGCTTGTCCAGCTGATCCTTTTGCTCTCCCTCGTATTGATCAGATTATTGATGCTACGGCGGGTTGTGAGCGTTTGAGTTCTTTGGATGCTTATTCTGGTTATCATGAGATCAAGATGGCAGCTAAGGACCAGGAGAAGACAACTTTTATAACTCCCTTTGGAGCCTTCTGCTATGTGTCTATGCCTTTTGGGCTCAAGAGTGCCCAGGCGACTTATCAGCGATGTGTGCAGAATTGTCTTCATAATCAGATTGGGCGCAATGTTCATGCTTACGTGGATGATATTGTGGTGAAGTCCAGGAAGAAGGAGACGTTGATAGATGATTTGAAGGAAACCTTTGATAATCTCCGGGTTTATAAAATGAAGCTTAACCCGGCCAAGTGTGTCTTTGGTGTACCGACAGGCAAGCTCTTGGGTTTTCTGGTATCTAATAGGGGCATTGAAGCTAATCCGGAGAAGATCAAAGCCATTACATCTTTGGCTAAACCGGCGTGTATCAATGACGTTCAACGTCTGGCGGGTCGTATTGCGGCGCTAAGCCGGTTCATAACTCGTTTAGGAGAGAAGGCTATCCCTCTGTATCAGATGATGAAAAAGACGAACAATTTTTTCTCGAGTGATGCCACTAATGCGGCGTTGGAGGACTTGAAGAAGCAGTTAGCCGAGCCACCTGTTCTTGCTGGCCTTGTTGATAAAGAGCCATTGCTGTTATATGTGGCTGACAATGCCCGGGCTGTTAGCGTGGCTATTGTGGTGGAGCAAAAGGAGGCAGGCAAGGAATATCCGGTTCAACGGCCGGTTTATTATAGCAGTGAGGTGATTATTGAGTCCAAGCAGAGATACCCACATTGGCAGAAGCTTGTGTATGGAGTTTTGATGGCAAGCCGGAAGCTTAAGCAATATTTTCAGGGTCATCCCATTACTGTGGTCAGCTCTACTCCTTTGGGAGATATCATTCAAAACAGGGAAGCAACTGGCCGGGTTGCTAAGTGGGCCATTGAGCTTGGACCTCACGGGTTCAAATATATGCCTCGTACGGCTATCAAGTCTCAAGCACTTGTGGATTTCATCAATGACTGGACAGAGTTGCAGGCACCAGAGGAAAAGCCGGATAACACGTATTGGACTATTCACTTTGATGGGTCCAGGCAATTGGAGGGCTCGGGGGCTGGAGTTGTGCTTGCTTCCCCTCGAGGTGATAAATTTTGTTATGTTCTCTGTTTAATGTTCCCTTGCACTAACAATGCAGCTGAATATGAGGCCTTGCTCAACGGTCTTCGGATGGCTAAGGAGATGAACTTAAGCCGGGTAAGGTGTTTTGGTGACTCAGACCTGGTGGCTCAACAAGTCTCTGGTACTTGGGACTCCAAGGATCCACTCATGGTGGCTTATCGACGAGAGGTGGATGTTATTGCTGGTCACTTCAAGGGTTATCAGGTCGAGCATGTCGATCGGCGCAAAAATGAAGCGGCAGACGCTTTAAGCCGGTTGGGTTCCCAACGTAAACCGGTGCCGCCCAATGTTTTTCTTGATGTCCTGTATAACCCGTTAGTCTAGTTGCCTACAGAAGAGGATTTGGCTACTCCCGACCCGGAGGCTCAGTTGGTGGCGGCTATTCATGCTATTCCTGATTGGACAATCCCCTATTTGGCTTATATGACCCAGGGCGAGTTACCTGAGGATGAAATCTTGGGCAGGCAGATAACCCGGCGGTCCAAGTCAATGACTATTGTCAATGGGGAATTACATCATTGCAGTGTCACAGGGGCGTTTCAGCGTTGCGTTTCTCCTGAAGAAGGCTGTGACATTCTGCGTGAGATCCATGAAGGAGATTGTGGTCATCATGCCGGTTCAAAATCTCTAGTAGCCAAGGCTTTCTGTCATGGTTTCTATTGGCTGACGGCTCATGCTGATGCTGAGGATTTGCTCAGAAAATGTGACGGTTGTCAGAAGTTTTCACGTCGAGCTCATGTTTTGGCTCAGGAGTTGAGGATGATCCCAATCACTTGGCCGTTTGCAACTTGGGGTCTTGATATGGTTGGACCTTTGAAGAGGTCCAAGGATAAGAAGACCCACCTTTTGGTGGCGGTTGATAAGTTCACTAAGTGGGTAGAGGCGGAGCCAGTCAGTAAGTGTGATGCAGCAACGGCGGTTCAATTCATGAAGAAGGTGATCTTCCGTTTTGGCTTTCCACACAGCATTATAACAGACAATGGCATGAACCTCTCCAAGGGTGCTATGAAAGACTTTTGTCAACGTGAGCATATCTGGCTTGATATGTCATCAGTGGCTCACCCTCAATCTAACGGTCAAGCTGAGAGAGCTAATCAAGAGATCCTAAGAGGCATCAAGCCCCGGCTTATGGTTCCTTTACAGAGGACGTCGGGTTGTTGGGTGGAGGAGTTACCTTCCGTGTTATGGAGCATTAATACCACCCCCAACAGGTCTACGGGTTACACGCCTTTCTTCATGGTTTACGGAGCAGAAGCAGTTCTCCCTAGTGACATCCGTCATGACTCACCTCGGGTGGCAGCTTAAGTGGAAGCGAACAATGAACAAGCACGTCAGGAAGCGCTGGACTTGTTGGATGAGAAGCGTGACATCGCAGCGGCTCGTTCGGCGATTTATCAGCAAGATCTGTGCCGTTACAACAGCCGCCGGGTTAAAACCAGAACTTTTCAAGAAGGCGATCTGGTGCTCCGGCTTATTCAGGATCAAACTGATATGCACAAGTTATCCCCACCTTGGGAAGGACCCTTTGTGGTCAGCAAGAATCTGAACAACGGGTCATACTACCTTATCGATGTTCGAGAGCACAAAGACTCACGTAAATCAGAGGAGGAGACCCACCAGCCCTGGAATATTGCTCATCTTCGGCCTTACTACACCTGAGCCACTGACACTTCTGATGTACATATTTTTGACAATGTATATATTATGATTAATATAATAAACCGGCATCCCTACTAAAGCAGGGCCTCTATCGTTTTTAATGAGTTTTTGATTACTTGGGGGCTTCTACTTTATAGAGCAAAGTTATGATTACCCTTTGATCCGACTTATGGGCCACAAAAAAAACTTGGGGGCTTGCTACCCAGGTTAAAGGGACCAAAGAGAGTCTGTTGCAAAAGCACAACTCAAACATAGGTACCCATTGAGCATAGCTCAGAAATATTGCTTGGGGGCTCTTTTTGTTCTAAAGAACAAGAGTTGCTATAACCCTTGTGATAGGCTTAAAAGCTAGGCTTGGAAGCCAGGTGTATTCACCTAAAACCCCGGGTTATCCTGCCTTTTTAAGTAAGCCACTCTGCCCAGGTATTCCTGGTATGACCCGCCAAACGTTTGACAAGTCAATCTACTGCAGACCCTGAACTTGTCAAAGTTAAAACGACGATTCGTTATGTGAGGTCCATCTTATAAGGTTTGTAAAACGGTTTAACTCAGTTGCCTGGCAGCCCGTTAAAAGCCTCGGATTTCGGCCTGGCAGCCCATGAAAATCCTCGTTTTTCGTTTGTTTTTATTCAATAATTTTTTGAGGTTTACTGAATAAGGATTCTAAAGTTTTATTATCACAATTCGCCGGTGTTTATTAACTCGGCTTGGCTTTCGACTATAAGTCGTTAGTACATGATAAAGTAAAATCCGGCGTTTATTAATCTGGCCTGGTTTTGTTCATAAACCGGCAATATATACTTACCAATGCTCAAATTTTGGGTTATCACCCTTATTTCACTGGCTTGATAAACCAACAGTGTGATCAAATATCACAGGTATGCTATATGCTCAAATATGTGGTTATTCCTAAGTCCAGCTTTGGTTATAACTTATGATTATTTCTCCATAGCTTTATATATTGGGCATGATAACCCGTCCAGCGGTAAACCGCCAGGACACTTTTTACACTGCTGAATGCAGAGACAGATTCAAATTGCTCATATCATAAGCATATGTGGCATATTTTAAAGACATGGCGGAATAGCAGTGTCATGCAAAGTAAATATGCACGATGGCATAGCAGATCAAGAGTTTCAACTAGCCTATTACAAGGCGTTTTGATGCCCAAAAGAATAATTGTTCTCAACAAGTCTTGCAGAATGCAGAAGCTAAACCGGGCCCCGGTTTATGAATCTTTGCCGGGTTGACTTGAAGGTTCCGGATCATCCTGCGCCGGTTCATCTTCCTCTTCTCTACCCAATGGCTGGAAGTCAATGGTTGTCCAATCGGTCCCAGTTAAGGCTCTGAATACAGCTTCATCACTTATAAGTAGGGAGGGATCAACATCAGGGGCATAGGTATGCTTACGGATTGGAGGAATAAGAGTTGGAGCATCATAAGTTGGCGCATTAACTCTCTTGTAGTTGGCATCATAAATCGACTGGTAATGAGAAAGATCGGTCTCTTCAGCCAATTTGCTAGCCAATGGGCGCATTTCCTTCGTCAAGGCTCTGAGGTCTTCATTATCAAAGTCTGGCCCGTTCTCCTTGATGCTCGGATAACCGTTTCCCACATCAGCCGGATCAAGATCAGGTATCCATGCTTTGGCCCGAGTTAGTGCGGTAAGGGCACCTGCCCTTGCAGTTGATCTCTTTAGCTCTTCAAACCGTGCAGGCATCATCGATAGCCTCTCTAAGGTTTCCTTGATCAAAGTTGGGGGCGGCTTGTTATGAGAAGCTGTGCAGCCGTTGTGCGCCGGTATATAATTTCTCTATAAGGGTATAGGCATCCTTCAGTTTTTTCCGCATATCGGAGCCAAGATGAGCAATGCGAGATCATGCATCATCACAAACGTCGATAAACCGGCAGTTTATGGGATAATACATGTTTAAAGATTACGAAGAAGTTATTTACCAAAAACGGCAGCAGTCATAGCATTTATTTGCTGTTTCAAGGCAGTTAGCTCCTCTGCCACCGGATTAAGGGTTGCTTCAGCATCTTCAGCTCTCTTTAGCAGAGTTGTCTTTTCTCCATCCCAGGTTGCCCGCTCACTCTTGAAGCTCTCCTTCAGTTTTTCCATGGCTGCTAAAGCACTGGTCAGCTCCTCCTTGGCCTTGGAAGTTTCTGCTTGTTGAGATTTGATATTTTCTTGAAGGTCGGCGATTTGGGATTCTTTTTTGCTAAGCTCAGCCTGCAAGAGACATGCAATTTATGAGTTGGCAGTGCATATTTGAAGTCCCAAGCACATAACAAGTCATACAATTGGCACTTGGGGGCTAATGTCTATTGCTTCTTATCAAAAAATTTACAAGTCCCAAATTCAATACAAGTATTATTCTTGGTACTTGGGGGCTAATGCATATTTGATCAAGTTAAAACTATGGATTTTATCTTCTATCAATTAGCCTGGTGATCAATCGGTTTACAAAGGTACTCAAGAAGAATTTTTTAGCCTTATAGCATAAAAGTCCCGGTTCATCTTGAAAAGATAAACCGGCCCTTCGGGGCTACACAGGTGAAATTGAAGAATTATTATTCTAAAGTCCCGGTTCATCTTGAAAGGATAAACCGGCCCTTGGGGGCTACACAGGCAAAATTGAAGTGTGGTTATTTTACAAAGTCCCAGTTTATATTGGTATTATAAAACAGCCCTTGGGGGCTACTGGAGTTGATATTCTAAACCGATCATAAGGGAAGAATACATATGCAGAGTTAACAACATTTACCTCATATCGCTCCTTCATCATGTTCACTAAACCGGCTTCATAATCACGGCTTGTGTACAAACGGTTTAAAAACCCAGACTGAATATCTTGGGCGCTGAGGTGAGCATAGCTTTCCAAGTCCGCTTTACACTTGCCCTTGTCAACAGCAGAGATTTCTTCCTTGGCACTGTGTTTGGACAGAGCAATGGGGTTGCCAGGAGATGTGTAACTAAGGCCAGTAACCACAACATCATCAGCTTTGTCATCTGCAGCTTTAATGGGACTTGGCGGTTTATCAGCATGAATCATTGGATCAATCTCCATATGTTTAGCTTCAGTTTCTTGATCTTGCGGTGGCGGGTCATCAGGAATGTTTTTAGCATTTGGATTAGACGGTTCAGGGGTCTTTTCCGGTTCAGATTGAATGGGATCTTCAGCCGGTTTATTCACTTTGGCCCTTTTACTGGCTCTGGCTTTGGCCCTGAAAATAATAAGTGTAGACTAGGTCAGTAGAAAGATCAAGTATAAGATATGAAGGGTCAGTTAAATATGCTCACCCAGGAACTGTTTTAAGGGTTGGAATTTGTGTCCCTGTTGATTCGCCAGAGGAAGAATGGGAAGTTCCCTTATAATTTGAATCAGACGGATTAAGAGGATATCGTAAATAAACCTCCTTGGAATAATTTGTTTCAGAAGTATAAGAGACCTCTGGGCGACGTTTACGAATCGGTGTGTTCGGTAAACCGGAGGAAGTAACCACCTGGCCACTATGCCGGGTTGTGCGGCGAGCTTCGTGTTGTTGTTTCTTCAAAAGAAAGTTTGGATCCAAGTAAGCTAGAGGGTGTGAAAATCTTACTTTCCGGTTTGCTTGACGGGTTTTCTGCGTTGGCAGAGGATCTGAGCCGGAGGAAAGAATAATTACCTCTACGTCGCCAGCATGGCTAGCCTCAGTGTCATCCTGATAATGATTATTGTCAATGAGGTGTATGAAAAAGGAGCCAAGAGAATCAAGTTCTACCTCTGACTCCGGGTTATCAAGGTCATCATCGATGTTCAACTCGGTGGATTCGGCGGTTTTCTTCTTGGCAGGCTTTTTCATGACCTTGGTCTTGGGGCGAGTTGTTTTGGCCGGCTTATCTTGTGCTTGTTCTTCCAGAATGGATCATCACCCTGTTAAAGATTGACAAAAGTTATAAGGGAGTATTAAGAAGATCGGATTAAAACAAGTGTTAGGCAATTCTTATAGCTGGCGGTTTATTTGAAACACAGAAAGGACTAAGCCCTGTTTTACTGCAGTCGGCCACCAGTTCATCCAGCATCTTCTTGACAGCTTCAGTAATCTCAGCGTCAGTTAGCTGAATATCAATGTGCCGTTGAGGGTCTTTCACGTCCCCTGTGTACTCACACATTAAACCGGGACGACGGCTTAAAGGCAAAATGCTCCAAGATACCCAGCAACGAACAATATCAATGCCTGTCAAACCGTTTGCCACAAAGGCTCTAAGCTTCGAAAGCTGTGGGGCATATTTGGCCCGTTCCTTTGCACTGAGTCTTTGGGGGAGTGGATGTGTACCGGCAAGCCGGTTAGCACGGTAACCCGACAGAGGGTTCTCGCCAGCTGGAGATGTATCTTGGCAATAAAACCAAGATTGATTCCAATCTTTGGGGTAGCTATGATGCTTAGCTAGAGGGAAGCTGGCATCTTTTCTTTTCTGAATTGACACCCCGCCAAGTTCAGTATTGGGCCCGTCTGTAAACTCGGTACAGCGGTTTAAGTAGAAGAAATCTCTGAACAATTCGACTGTGGGCTCTTCTTGTAGGTAAGCTTCACAAAACACTTGAAAGTTGCAAATATTGGACACAGAGTTAGGTCCAATTTCTTGAGGATGAAGTTGGAAGAAATGAAGCACGTCACTGAAATTTTTTGATCCGGGAGGGCTGAACCCTCGACTCAGATGATCAACAAAACGACCACTTCCCCATCTTTGGGCTCAGGTAGATTTTCTCGACCAGGGGCTCACCAATGGATGACATCCTTTTTTGCTAAAGCGCCAGTTGCAACACATCCGTTCAGATCTTCTTCTGTAACCCTGGACGGAACCCAGTTGCAGGAATAAAATGACTTGGCCATTTATTAGACAACCTAAAGGAAGGTTTGTGCCGGTTTAAGATTCATGATCAAACCGCTAAAGGTTAAAAGGCAGAAGGTATTCAAACATGCAAGTGTGATAAACCGGAGATTGACGTTATCAAATTGCAGAGATGAGCAATTGGCGGTTTAAGAGGGGACTAATGGTACATGGCATGTTATTATTTTCTGAATATAAACCGCCTACACAAACATTGAAAGTATAGATCTGAAGTCGAAAAAGGACTAAGTGGTGAAAAACAGATTTCACATATTGATATTGCAATTTCGGATCTACCGCGTGCCGGAAAAAGAAAAATATTCAGACCTAAATATTGGTACTTGAACAGTTTATGAAGTTCTAGATTGGGCTTTCGATAAAAGAGATGATTTGATTACTGCTACCGCACAGGAATATATCAAGTTTGAAACCGCCATTTATGCTACGATGAGGAACAGGGGAAGAACAGCGCCGAAACTCTATGAGCTTGTGCGAACCCTAAACAGATCTACGGAGGCGAGGAAGAAGAACTTACTGAAGCTGCTGAATGGTGGAGGTGCGCGAGCGGAGTCTGGTCCGAACAGGTTGATGCAGCGGCCAACGTTGAAGTAGAGGCGAAGTTCAACGGTGGCAGCGGAGCTCGAGCGCCAGGGCGTCGCAAGGAAGACGATGAGGCGAAGAGGCACGGGAGGGGATGAAAGGGACCCCCAGTACTATTTATAAGGTGAATGGATAAGTGGCAAGCGCGGGAATCGAGGAGGTCAAAAAATGGATCTGTAGACATGTAGACGCCTCAATTATCGTCATAGAAGTGTCATAAGTATGACAGAATTTTTTTCTTTCGGCCCAAAATGTCACGGATGTGTCTTTTTTTGTAGTGTATTGAGTATAAACCGCCCAGGAGGGGCCGGGTTATACTCATAGTAACTTCCCCGTATTGAAGCCCATGAAGACATGGAAGATGGCGCGTTATGGAGGAGACTTAATAAGAAAGCCCAAAGCCCAAAGGCAGATTAGGGCCCATAGATGTAAAACCGCCATAACGTGTATAACTTGTATCGTAAGATAGGAAAGAGTAGATACCGAGCCGGACACGTTTATGAGCCGGCCGAGATTCTGTAAATCGACCGGGCGTCAACCTTTGTATATAAAGGGACGACCCGGCGGCAGTTTAGGGACAAGAAACAACAGATCGAGAGCCGAGTTAAGCGTACTCGCTCCCTGGTCATCGAAACAGTAGCAATACAACCTCAAACTAGATTAGGCCTTTACCTTCACCGCAAGGGGCCGAACCAGTATAAACTGCTCATGTCCTTTGTCCTGTTTAAGCCCTTTAAGCTAACTTTGTTGCGATGGCTCCATGACTAAGTCCTCAAACTAGGACATCTCACGTGACAATTCCACGACATTCTGTGTGAAAATGTACTTCAAACTCTTGTGATCTGTGTACACATCACAATGGTTTCCAATAAAACAATGTCTCCTGGTCTTGAGCGCATGCACTACGGCTGCTAACTCCAATAAGAAAATGTCTCCAGGTCTTGAGCGCATACAGTTGGAAATCCTTGCGTATATCCAGAAGAATTAGCACTGGGGCTGTAACCAAACGGTTCTTCAACTCCTGAAAACTAGCCTCACATTCATCTGTCCATTTAAACTTAGTGTCCTTCTTCAACAACTCCGTCATAGGCTTCGCAATCTTGGAAAAATTCTCAATGAATCTCCAATAATATCCGGCGAGTCCTAGAAAACTGCGGATCTCTCCAACTGAGGTGGGTGCCAACCACTCAGTGACTGACTGAACCTTAGTAGGTCTACTGCTATACCATCTCCTGATATAACATGTCCAAGAAATCCAACTTCCTGCAACAAAAACTCACATTTGCTGAACTTGGCATATAGCTGATGTTCCCTCTCGAGAACTATATGCAAATGCTCCTTATGCCCCTCTTCGTTCTTTGAGTATACCAAAATATCATCAATGAACACCACAACAAACTAATCCAAAAACTCCATGAACACCTTATTCATCATACTCATGAAATAAGCAGGGGCATTGGTCAATCCAAATGACATAACCGTGTACTCATATAGCCCGTACCTTGTGGTGAAAGCTGACTTTGGTATATCCTGTTCCCGGATCTTCAACTGGTGATATCCTGATCGCAGATCGATCTTGGAGAATACTTCAGCTCCTTGCATCTGGTCAAACAAATCATTGATCATCGGTAGTGGGTACTTGTTCTTGATCGTCACTTCATTCAATGCACGATAATCAACAACCATCCTCAACGATCCATCCTTCTTCTCAACTAAGAGCACTGGGGCTCCCCACGGTGACGAACTTCATCGAATGTAACCTTTATCCAATAACTCCTTAATCTGCTTCTTGATTTCCTCCAGATCATTTGCGGGCATCCGGTATGGCCTCTTTGATATTGGTCCGGTACCTGGCAATAGTTCTATCAAGAACTCTATATCTCGATCCGGCGGCATGCCTGGTAGTTCCTCTGGAAATACATCCGGGTAATCCTTCACAACAGGCACTTCCTCCTGAATAACTCCGGAGAGAGAATTTACTTGAGTCCTCCTTGGCGCATGCCTGGATACATACTTGATCCTCTTTCCCTCCGGGGCGGTGAGCAGAGTTGACTTACTAGCACAATCAATGTTTCCTCCATACTTCGATAGCCAATCCATGCCTAGTATTATATCCAATCCTTGTGACTCCAAAATTATTAGGTCGGAGGGGAAAACATGGCTACCAATGGTTAAGGCTAACCGATCACACCTCGGCTGCCCATATACTCTGCTCCTGGCGAGCTTACTAACATGGGTGGCCTAAGGGCTAAGGTGGGTAACCTAAACTTGTCCACAAATCCCCTTGATATTTATGAATGTGATGCACCAGTGTCAAAAAGAACGAGAGCGGTAAAAGACTTAATCAAAAACTTACCAATCACTGCGTCAGGCTGATCTTCAACTTCCTCCATGTTGATGTGGTTCACCTAACCTCTGGTGAAGGGATTGGGCTTCTTCCCAGAACTTCCATTGCCATTTCCATTCTTTGCTTCAAAACACTCGGTGGCGTAGTGCCCAGTCTTCCTGCACTTGAAACAAGTAATGTGACTTAGATCCTTCTTGGCGGGTGTTGCTGGGTTGGAATGGTTCTGGCTACTGCTTCCTCCATTCCCATTTCCATTCTTGGGGCCACTATGGTTATGCAAACTTCCTCCATTGTGAGTGTGGCCTCCATGGTTATGGTGAGTATGTCCTCCCGAGTTCGGGGTAAAACGTGGTCTCTGCTGAACTCCTGAATTGTACTTCCCTTGGTAGAGGCAAAGGTGCCCCGTCTTTCGATGAGATGGTGGCTATCGTTTTGGAGGAAGTCGACTTTGACGATCCGACTACGAACATGCGAGGTCGTCGCGCCTTAGAAATCGCTAAACCAACTCAGAGAAGTTATTGGCCAAGACGGAGCACGATCAACCTGACCACGATGGTCTGTTTCCTGCAGGCAAACAAAGAACAAGCAAGAAACTAAGATTGCAATCTGGATATTGCGAATATCAGAGGAAATCTTTATTGATCAAGTTGGAGTTCTGTGACGCCTTTGTCTGGTCGTTGAACACAAACGAAGTAGCGAAGTTGCAGCTATGGCAAACTTTTAATCTAAACAAAACCCAAAGTCTAAACGACGCCCTAAGGGCTGTATATATGGTGGAAGAGGGGGAATTTTGTGGCCCTTGGAGGAGGGGTCCGAAACCAACCCTAACTCTTGTTTCCCCACACATACGGACTCTAAAAACAGCCTATACTTAAGTATTTCGAAATTACATGGGCATGGCCCAATAATAAGGTGGCGCAGCACCTAGAATAGCCAATGGACGAAATTTATGAAGTGGCATCTTGTATATTTCGTCCAAGGCTTCATGCACTCCTTATGGTGGCTTCAAAGTCTTGAAATCATCACTTGTAACTCCGTTCTTGTTCCCCTTGCACATGCCATCAACTCCATGCTTGTTCTTGCTCCAATGTTCATCCTTCTCCAAGCTAGGCCCTTCATTTGTAAGCAAAACAAATGTATCCAATTTAGGCAGCATCATATTCTCATGAACATTAGAATCATTACCAAGAAACGAAAGTACCTGGTAATTTAATTAGCGTGCGCGAGCTCTAGTAATTGGTCTATTATATGTAACAGTAGGGGTTGTGGTTGTAACAATGGTATTGATGTCCTCATCATCCCCCCTTCTTGAAATGCAGTCGTCCTCGACGGAAACTCATCTTCCTCACCCAAATAGGGCTTGAAATCTGCAATGTTAAAAATGGGACTAACCCCAAAATCTGCAGGTAGCTCAAGTGTATATGCATTATCATTTATTTTCTCTAACACCTTAAAAGGACCATCAGCACGTGGCATTAGCTTTGATTTCCGCAAATCAGGAAATCTATCCTTACGCAAATGTAACCAAACAAGATCTCGAGGTGCAAACACAACATGTTTTCTACCCTTATCTCCCGCAATTTTATACTTAGCATTCATACGCTCAATGTTTTCCTGAGTTAACTCATGCATTTTTAAAATCAATTCAGCACGTTGTTTAGCATCAAAATTAACCTTCTCCGAAGATGGAAGAGGCAACAGATCAATAGGTGCACGAGGTAGGAAACCATACACAATTTCAAAAGGGCACATCTTAGTAGTAGAATGCGATGAACGATTATAAGCAAATTCAATATGAGGTAAGCATTCTTCCCACATTTTCTTATTATTCTTCAAAACAGCCCTAAGCATAGTAGACAATGTTCTATTGACTACTTCAGTTTGTCCATCAGTTTGGGGGTGACATGTAGTACTAGAAAGCAGTTTAGTCCCCAACTTAGCCCATAAACATCTCCAAAAGTGGCTATGAAATTTAGTATCACGATCTGAAACAATAGTATTTGGCACACCATGCAAGCAAATAATTTCACGAAAGAACAAATCAGCAACATTAACAGCATCATCGCTTTTACGACATGGTATAAAGTGTGCCATTTTCGAGAATCTATCCACGACAACAAATATGATATCCCTCCCCTTCTTTGTTCGAGGTAAACCTAAAACAAAGTCCATAGATATATCCTCCCAAGGAATACTAGGTACAGGCAAAGGCATATATAAACCATGAGGATTGAGTCGTGACTTAGCTTTTTGACATGTAGTGCAGCGAGCAACAAAACGCTCAACATCCCGTCTCATCTTTGGCCAAAAGAAATGTGTAGCAAGTACGTCCTCTGTCTTCTTCATGCCAAAGTGTCCCATTAGTTCTCCTCCATGCACCTCCTGCAACAACAAAAGACGAATGGAGCTAGCTGGAATGCATAGCTTGTTAGCACGGAACACAAATCCATCATTAACGACGAACTTGTTCCACATTCTTCCTTCTTTACAATTCTGCATTACATCTTTAAAATCAGCATCATGCACATATTGATCTTTGATGGTTTCCAAACCAAATATTTTGAAGTCAAGTTGTGAAAGCATAGTATAGCGACGAGACAATGCATCAGCAATAACATTTTCTTCACCCTTTTTGTGTTTAATAACATAAGGGAAAGTCTCAATGAATTCAACCCATTTAGCATGTCTACAATTCAGTTTAGCTTGACTTTTAATATGTTTCAAAGATTCATGATCGGAATGTATAACAAATTCTTTGGGCCATAAATAATGTTGCCATGTCTCTAAAGTCCGAACAAGAGCATATAATTCTTTATCATAAGTACAATAATTCAGACTAGGCCCACTCAATTTTTTAGAAAAGTATGCAACAGGTTTGCGATCTTGTAATAACACACCTCCTAATCCAATTCCACTAGCATCACATTCAAGCTCAAAAGTCTTATTAAAATCAGGGAGTTGGAGTAAAGGAGCATGTGTCAACTTATCTTTCAATACCGTGAAGGCTTCTTCCTGTGCGGTACCCCAAACAAAAGGCACATCCTTCTTTGTAAGCTCAATGAGAGGTGCAGCAATGGTGCTGATAAGTCTCACAAAACGCCTATAGAAACCAGCGAGGCCAAGGAAACTCCTCACTTGTGTGACCATTTTGGGCTGCGGCCAACTCTCAATAGCTTGAATCTTGGCTTTATCAACTTCAATTCCCTATGGAGTAACAACATAGCCAAGAAAAGGTACTCGGTCGATGCAAAAGGTGCACTTTCCAAGGTTGCCAAACAAACGTGCATCACTTAGAGCAATAAAAATAGCACGTAAATGTTCCAAATGTTCCTCCAACGATTTTCTATAAATGAGTATATCATCAAAATAGACTACCACAAATCGTCCAATGAAAGCACGTAAAACTTCGTTCATTAATCTCATGAAAGTACTAGGTGCATTAGTTAACCCAAAAGGCATGACTAACCACTCATATAAACCAAACTTAGTTTTAAATGCAGTTTTCCATTCATCTCCCAATTTCATACGAATTTGATAGTATTCACTATGCAAATCAACTTTGGAGAATATTGTAGAGCCACTCTATTCATCAAGCATATCATCTAGCCTAGGAATAGGATGACGATAACGAATAGTAATATTATTAATGTCTCTACAATCAACATACATATGCGATGTACCATCCTTTTTTGGCACTAGAATAATAAGGACAACACAAGGACTAAGGGATTCGCGAATATAACCTTTGTCGAGCAGCTCCTGGACTTGACGCATAATCTCCTTCGTCTCCTCTAGATTGGTACGGTATGGTGCACAGTTGGGTAGCGATGCACCGGGAATTAAGTCAATTTGATGCTCAATCCCTCGAATAGGTGGTAATCCCGGTGGCACATCTTGTGGGAAGACGTCAGTGAACTCCTACAAAATGTTAGTGACAGCAGGGCGCAAAGAGGAAGGCACGTCCACGAATGAAAATAATGCCTCTTTGCACACAAAAGCATAGCAAACAGATTTGCTAAAATCTATCTCATCAATATCAGATTTGGTGGCAAGTAAACATGCACTTTTCAATTTAATTTCAGAAGCAACACTAGATGGTTTATTATTAGGCTTCATTTGTTGCCCAAATTCTTTTGCCACAATCTGATTTTCACTCTTATTTTTCTCCTGTTTTGCTTTCTTAGCTCTATTAATATCATCTTTCAAAATGGAATCAGGAGTCATAGGAAGCAAAGTAATATTTTTATCCTTATGAACAAGAGTATACTGATTGTTTCTACCATGGTGTACAGAATTTTTATCAAATTGCCATGGTCTACCAAGTAATAAGAAACATGCTTGCATAGGTACCACATCACAATCAACATAATCAACATATGTAGAGATACTAAAGTGCACACAAACAGTACGTGTTACCTTAACCTTGCCGCTGTAGTTAAACCATTGGATGTAATAAGGATGTGGACGTGGTCTTGTGGTGAGAGACAGCTTCTCCACCATCTCCATGCTAGCCAAATTGTTGCAGCTCCCTCCATCTATGATGACGCGAACAGAATGTTCCTTCACTACTCCCTCTGTATGGAACAAATTATGTCTCTGATTTTTCTCAGCTTGTGTGACCTGCACACTCAAAACACGTTGAGCAACTAAACATTCATACCTGTCAGCGTCTTCAGGAGCCATGTATTGCATCTCATGATCAGAATCATCTCCACCGTGTTCTTCACGTGTAATAAGAGCCAAAGTCTCCTCATCATAGTCACTAGCGGACTCATACCCACCATCCTCAGTAGCAATCATCACACGCTGAGATTTGCATTCTCTCGCATAATGACCTCTTCCCTTACAACGACGACAAATAATATCACTTGTGTGCCCTGTTGATGCCATGGAAGAAGAAGAGCTCTGTGCAGGTCCGGCAGGTGTGCTCTTGGCAGATAGTGGTGGTTGTGCCTGCTTTCTTGTATCACGGTTGGAGGTGGCACCTGATGGAGGTGATGGTGCAGTGGAAGTAGAGGATGCACGTGCTGTCCATGATGAAGGTCGACCTGCAGAAAAGTTAGTTCGCGCCAATGCCTGTTGATCCTGCGCTTCACGTTCAGCTTTACAAGCAAGATGGAATAAACGAGTGATATTATTATACTCCTTATACTCTAGAATGGTCTGAATCTCTCTATTTAATCCACCCATAAAACGTGCAAGCATAGCTTCATTATCTTCAACAATACCACATCTAATCATGCCAGTTTGTAATTCCTGATAATATTCCTCTACAGAATTTTTTCCTTGTCTTAAACGCCGCAATTTTTGAAGTAATTCACGTTGATAATATGGTGGAACCCAACGAGTATGCATAGCAGTTTTCAAAGCAGCCCAAGTAGTTGGAATATTATTCGGATATAATCTACGATGTTCAGACCACCACACACAAGCAAAACTAGTGAAAGCACAAAGTGCATCAGCAACACGTCTCTCCTCGGGATATTCTAAACATGTAAAACGTTGTTCGGTTTCTAACTCCCAAGTAAGATATATATCAGGAACATATCTACCCTCAAATGGTGGAATATTCAATTTCAGTTTAGGAAGATGGTCATGATCTCGTACCTGAGCTGGTAATGCAGCCCTACCATTGCGATTATTTGCATGTGGACGACCGGGTACTGGTGGTTGTACGTAGTTCTGATTTTGATCAACTTCATCCTCGTAATCTCCCACATAATCATCCCCCTCCTCATCAGCAGCAGGAGCCACAGAAGTATCAACAGCAGCACCAACAGTTTGGCCAAGCTCAAGACGGACACGGCTCGCTTGGCGGAGGGCTGTTTCGCGACGTGGAGGTAGTCGTTGTTGTTGTTGTTGCAGAGGTGCGGCAGGTGTAGCTGGTGGTGGAAGACGCGCAAGAAGTTCATTAAATCTGTTATCGAGCTTTGTTTCGAACGTCTTCTCAAGGCCATTGATCTTATCCATGGCCTCTTAAAAATTGTTCAGCACATCTTGCACCTGTTCAGTCATCATTTGCTGAAACTTATCATGAAGCTCCTTGTTCATTAAGTTCACCCAATCAATCTTGTCGGCTTGTGATCCTGGCATGGTTAGCAGCAATAGAAACACACAAGAATATGATCCTACATACTACTAACAAGTGGTGGTGGTGGTTGGTGTCACAAATCCGTCAAGCAAATCTCAAATTCTTACCAGTAATTACCCAGCAGCAATTGGTAATCGGCAACCGATGTAGTCAAAACTCTCAAAGCTTGGATAGAGCGATTACCAGGGAGAGTCAAACGCACGATGTAGATGTATGTGGAGCTGGGAAGGCTTATAATATGGTAGCAAAAAGGGTCAGCAATAATCAATTCAGAGATGCAAAGTTGAATAAACGCTCAACGACGGTACTGTGCTGGTCCTAGGCTAGACCGTGCTAGAGACGCGAGCCTAGAACACTAACAAAATTATAGCGCTGCACGTAAACAAGGGAAAAGCACACTCTGGAAAAAAAATCGCTCTGTTTTTTTTTGCGCTCTTTTTTTTGTTTTTGCGAAAAATCACTATAATGGCGAGTGTCTCAAAACTCTTCCTAGGTCACAATGACAGGATGGGCACAAAAAAAAAAATTTGACTGTTTTTTTTTCTGAAATCAGGGCAGCGACGATGAAGAAGTGCGACAAAAAATCACTATGATGGTGAGTGTCTCAAAAGACTCAGAAAAGCCTAAAAACAGGATAGGGGAAAAAATATTTTCGGCTGCCAAAATTTTGGCCTAAAAACAGGATAGGGAGTTTTTTTTCGAAACCTACTCAGGCAAGGAAACACGAATCGGAAAATAGTTGGATCTTGAAAACAAACCTAATATGAGAAGAACTCGGATTGGTGCTGGATATATGATGGTAAGATATGGCAGCGGTGGTGGTATATGGCTACGGATTGGTGGTGGTATATGGATACAGATTGGTGGCGGATAAGCGGTGGTGGTAGATGGCAGGAGCGATGACGATGGTGCGGCGGCGGCGTGACAACTTGTGAACATAACTCGAAACTCTAAGGGAAACTAGACGCTAGGACCAGCAACTTGACACGACGATGCAACCGCAAATTCAACAAAGCAAAATACTGAAAAGACTATGCAAAGGCTCAGATTGGTTCGGATATGATGAACTAACCCTAATTTTTTTGTGGCTTTTTCGTGGACTGTAGGTATGAAGAACAGACTCGACCTAAACTACGAAAAACTGTAAAATCTCACTGAGCAACCTAGAAATCTGATACCACTTGATAGAGGCAAAGGTGTCCCGTCTTTTGATAAGATGGTGGCTATCATTTTGGAGGAGGTCGACTTTGACGATCCGACTACGAGCGTGCGAGGACGTCGCGCCTTAGCAATCGCTAAACCAACTCCGAGAGGTTATTGACCAAGCCGGAGCACGATCAACCTGACCACGAAGGTCTGTTTCCTGCAGGCAAACGAAGAACAAGCAAGAAACTAAGATTGCAATTTGGATATTGCGAATATAAAAGGAAAGCTTTATTGATCAAGGTGGGGTTCTGTGACGCCTTTGTCTAGTCGTTGAACACAAACGAAGTACGCAAAGTTGCAGCTATGGCGAACTTTTCATCTAAACAAAACCCAAAGTCTAAACGACGCCCTAAGGGTTGTATATATGGAGGAAGAGGGGGGATTTCGTGGCCCTTGGAGGAGGGGTCCGAAACCAACCCTAACTCTTGTTTCCCCACACATACGGACTCTAAAAAGAGCCTATACTTAAGTATTTCGAAATTACATGGGCCTGGCCCAATAATAAGGTGACGCAGCACCTAGAATAGCCAATGGATGAAATTTATGAAGTGGCATCTTGCATATTTCGTCCAAGGCTTCATGCACTCCTTATGGTGGCTTCAAAGTCCTGAAATCATCACTTGTAACTCCGTTCTTGTTCCCCTTGCGCATGCCATCAACTCCATGCTTGTTCTTGCTCCAATGTTCATCCTTCTCCAAGCTAGGCCCTTCATTTGTAAGCAAAACAAATGTATCCAATTTAGGCAGCATCATATTATCATGAACATTAGAATCATTACCAAGAAACGAAAGTACCTGGTAATTTAATTGGCGTGCGTGAGCTCTAGTAATTGGTCCAGTATATGTAACAGTAGGGGATGTGGGTGTAACAATGGTATTGATGTCCTCATCATCCCTTGTCCATACTTCCTTTTGCGGCTCTCTATCTGTTGCTGCTTTCCTTCAATCATAAGAGCCCAGTCTACCAAGTCCTGGTAGTTAGCAAATGTTGCTACCATCAACTGCATACTCAGCTCATCATTCAGCCCTTCCATAAACTTCTCCTGCTTCGCGGCATCTGTGGCCACATCATCCGGGGCATAGTGTGCTAACTTACTGAACTCATTCACGTACTGCCCCACAGTACGATTTCCCTGGCATAAGTTGTGAAACTCATGCTTCTTCCTGCTGATAGCTCAAGTTGAGACATGGGCGGTATGGAAGGCTTGCTGAAACTGATCCCAAGTGACATTGGCTATGGGGAAAGTGGTGGTGTAGTTCTCCCACCATGAGGCTGCAGGTCCATCCAGTTGATGTGTGGCAAAGTGCACCTTCTCAGCATTTGTGCAACCTGCGGTGGTCAGCTCCCTTCCAATCCTATGTAGCCAATCATCAGCAACAATTGGCTTGGTGCTACTGGAAAACACCGGCGGATTCAACCTCAGAAAACGGGCTAAGTTGTCAACTGGAGGTGGTGGTGGCGTGTTGTTGTTGTTCTTGTTGTCAAATCTCTGTGCATAAGTGTCATCTCTGGATCGGTAATGCTGACACACACAGTACTTGAAGGATTTATAACAGAGTGCAATCACACACTTATTACATCGAATGTCTCAAAAGAGAACTTATTACATTAATATGGTTGAAGGCCATCTAAATAAGATAACTGCGGAAGCATCGAAGGTAAATGAGTCCATCAACTCCAACGGCATAGCTGAGTGCACGACAACGACCTAGCGCACCTTACTCTTCGTTTGAAAAGTATGCAACATAATACGTTGCAGCCCGAAACGAGTCAGCACATGGAATATGCTTGGATCATTGATAAGCACCACAAATATCAACATTCCCAATGGAAAGCTTTAGGTGAAATCTATACCAAGATAACTCCAAGGAAGAAAATGATGTGTTTAAATAACTCATTCCTGACAACTTTTGAATCATGAAACATGAAGGAAAATTGTCAAGAATGATATAAGACCACCTCAAAAGATGAGACAGAATGAACTGCACTTCACAATGCAAGATGAAGAATGCTTGAGCTCCAACAAGAATCTTGAAGAATACTTCGAGGATGAATTAATCCTTGATGAACCACCATGTATAGCCTCTTGGAAGAACCCCGAAAATGAAAGGATGCTAGAATGAAATGAAGGTTTGAAAAGAATAAGTCTGAAGCCTTGCAATGACTTAGGTGGAGCTTCGTGACGATATAACCGCGAAGCGTTGCAACTCCGGAAAGAAAGAAATTAGATCACTTGGACGAAACAAGAATAAGAATTATGTTATGCGTATCCTTCACCAATTTAAATTGATGACAAACAATGGATTTTGCATACTACTTATTCTTCCTTGCAAAGATTGAGGAGAGATATAGCACAAACTTGGGAAAATCTTCATGAACCACGGGTAGGATTGGAAAGAACGAACGAATTTATATGATAACCAAGGAAGAGAACTCATGAACAAACCATCGTAAGCATTTGAAAACCCTTGAAGAAAGGAGAACGAATCACCGGTAAGAATTAAAAACGAATGAAAATACTTGAGGGAATTTGATACAAGAGAACAAAGAGATCATGAACTGATTAGAGGATATTTGAACAATGCACCGGTATAATTGGGGAATTAACGAAGAGGAATCAATTTAGAATAATTGGAGAACGAAGCTAAAAACTTAGAACAAATAAATCTTCTGAAAGGATGGCCTTCAGATGATCGAGAAAGGAAAGCAACTCCTTAAATGCGTCGGATGCTTAAGAAAAGAATTCTCAAAATTGAAAACAATTTTGAGGATGGCATGAAGCTAGAACCATGAATCTTTGGAAGAACGGGCAAGGTTTAAGAGAAACTCTTCTCCAGTCTTCAAAATCCAAGAATGACGATGAGAAACACCACCATGATTTGTTGAGGCACTCCGGAATGAAGAATAGAAAGGTTGAACCAATGATGAAAAGAATTTGAAAGATCTTGGAGAAAGACATATGACTAATGGTAATTCATTCTTATGTCAAACTTTGAAAAGATTTGAGAATAGCTCCGGAAAAAATTAGAAGAGTCAGGTAAGATCCTGGGAAAAGGCCTGTGGGTTAGGGCCCACTCAAAGATACACCGTTGGACGATTACTTGAAAGGGAGATTGCACTGGTTGAATTAAATGGCTTGAATGAGATAACAACCTCGAAATAGGTTGAAAGGATCTTGAATGAAAAGCCGAGCCTTCTGAGATATCTTCAGCACTCCAGAACAAATGAATAGCGAGAAGTGAATGATTAAGAGGTGCATCGGCATGAGAAAGCATTTGAAACAAGGAAAGGAATATGATCAACACCGAAAGCTTGCATTGAATCCACCAGAGAAAAAAAGAGAACGAAGAATGATAAACTTGAAGCTTCCTTAGTATCTTCCTGAGAATCACCGGATAAGAACATTGACGGAAAAGAATGGAGAGACTTCCCATCAATAAACAAGGATACTTGATTAGGAAATCTGAGTCCTTGAAGAAAAGGGTGGGAGGGCGGGAAAAACAAAGGCACCTTGGGACGGATGGAACAAACACCGGTGAGAAAACTGAGAGTTTATCTTGCAAATGGGAAAAATGATAGGATCATCTTGAAGAGAAGCGCGCCGGTTGAAAAGAATTGACATGACAACCTCGATGATCGAAAGGATTAGCATTCCCATAGAAATATGAAAACACCGCTTAGGAAACGTATGGATTCAACACTTGACAATGAAACAACTCAAATACCACAACTCAAAACAAGGCAAGGATTTTGTAGGATCGGAAGTATGTCTAGAGGGGGGTGATTAGACTACTTGACCAAATAAAAATCTAGCCTTTTCCCAATTTTAGTTCTTGGCAGATTTTAGCAACTTAGCACAAGTCAAGCAATCAACCTACACATGCAATTCTAAGAGTATAGCAGCGGAATGTAAAACAATTGCATATGAAGGTAAAGGAATGAGTTTGAGGGAGAAAACGCAATGTTGACACGGAGATTTTTTATCCGTGGTTCCGACAGGTGGTGCTATTGTACATCCACGTTGATGGAGACTTCAACCCACGAAGGGTAATGGTTGCGCGAGTCCACGGAGGGCTCCACCCATGAAGGGTCCACGAAGAAGCAACCTTGTCTATCCCACCATGGCCGTCGCCCACGAAGGACTTGCCTCACTAGGGTAGATCTTCACGAAGTAGGCGATCTCCTTGCCCTTACAAACTCCTTGGTTCAACTCCACAATCTTGTCGAAGGCTCCCAAGTGACACCTAGCCAATCTAGGAGACACCACTCTCCAAGAAGTAACAAATGGTGTGTTGATGATGAACTCCTTGCTTTTGTGCTTCAAATGATGGTCTCCCCAACACTCAACTCTCTCTCATAGGATTGGATTTGGTAGAGAGAAGATTTGAGTGGAAAGCAACTTGGGGAAGGCTAGAGATCAAGATTTATGTGGTTGGAATGGAATATCTTGACCTCAACACAAGTGTAGGTGGTTCTCTCTCAGAAAATATGTATTGGAAGTGTAGGCATGTTCTGATGGCTCTCTCCACGAATGAAGGAGGGTGGAGGGGTATATATAGCCTCCACACAAAATCTAACTGTTACACACAAATCACCAAACTCGGTGCGACCGAGTCATTAAACTCGGTCGGACCGATTTAGTTCAAAATGTGAATGTTAGGATTCTCGGTGGGACCGACATGTCAACTCGGTGGGACCGATGTCATTAGGGTTAGGGCATAACATAATCTCGGCGAGACCGATTACACAAACTCGGTGAGACCGATTTTGGTAATAGCCAAACAGAGAGTTGGTCAGGCAAACTCGGTGGGACCGATTCGCTCATCTCGGTAGGACCGAAACGTTACGAAAAGGAAACAGAGAGTTTGCATTGCAATCTCGGTGGGACCGATCGCTCATCTCGGTTTGACCGAAACGTTATGAAGGGAAACAGAGAGTTTGCAATCCCATCTCGGTGAGACCGAGATCCCTATTGGTGAGACCAAATTGATTAGGGTTTCTGGCAGTGGCTATGTCAACTGAACTCGGTGGCTCCGGATGGAAAGAATCAGTGGGGCCGAGTTGGACTTTTTGGTTTAGGACATATGTGGATATGAGAAAGTAGTGGAGGGTTTTGGAGCATATCACTAAGCATTTTGAGGAAGATCCTCATTAAGCAACACCTCATCCCTTCTTAATAGTATTGGCTTTTCCTATAGACTCAATGTGATCTTGGATCACTAAAATAAAAAATGTAGAGTCTTGTGCTTTGAGCTTGAGCCAATCTTTTGTCCTTAGCATTTTGAAGGGTCCACTTTCTAATCCATGCCATGCCAAACATTGAGCTTTCCTGAAATATTTATCTTGGAATAGCATTAGCTCAATGAGCTATATGTTGTTAGGAATTACCAAAACCACCCAGGGATAGTTGCACTTTTAATCTCCCCCTTTTTGGTAATTGATGACAACATATAGATCAAAGCTTCGACAAATGATAAATAAGATTGAAAAACATCGTCGCTTTGAGAAGTATGTGATAAGCAAGAGCTCCCCCTAAATTTGTGCATTATTTAAGATTTGCTTTTGAATGCAAATGCACAATCGATTAGAATCATGGGTTACTCTTCCATGTCACATACATCTTGGTGGAGCGCTCAAAATGATAGAGATTAAAAGCATGCACTCATCACCAAGCAAAGTGAATGATCATAATAGGATATGAAAGATAGCATTATCCAACAAGCATTAAGGGTAGCATATGATCAAACACTTGACCAAATAAGTATCTCACAAGGACACAAAGTAGTATCACACAAGCACGCAGTAAAGTTTCAAACCAGCCAAAAAGAGTGCAAAGAGAGATAAAAACCAACACTCTCTCTCTCTCTTGAAGCCTATGATCTATACATTTTTCTCCCCCTTTGGCAACAAGTTACCAAAAAGTTTGAAAATGCATAGTGCTAAACGACTCTTAGGCTTGATCTTCGGGAGGTGGTGTTAGAGAACGCCAAGGACGAAAGCTTCTGATGAAGTGGCTGGAGCTGGTGGAGTAGCTGCTGGAGTTGGAACTGGAGTTGTAGCTGCTGGTGCTGATGCTGTAGCTCTAGTGTCTGTCACTGGCACTGCAGCAGATCTCTGTCCTCTGGGCACTCTAGCAAATGCATTTGTGGTAGACTTGCCCTTCTTCTCCTCTGGTTCCTCCTGAAGTTGTTCAACTGTAGTTTGGATCTCTCTGATCTTGACATCAAGGTCATAGAATTTTGTCTCAACAATCCTTTCCAAGCTCTCCTGGTTCTTGGTCAGGGTGGCTAGGCCCTGCTCAATCCTCAGAGTGGATTGGATCAGATATCCAAGCTGGTCTTGCTTGCTCCTCAAGAAGACTTGAGATGCCTCTTCCACAGTTGGCATCTTTGCAGCCTTCTCAGCTTTAGCTTTGGCTTTCTTCTCTTGTGCTTGCACAGATGATGGTTCATTCTTAGTCATGACAACTGTGTTGTCCTCAAATTCAGGATAGATGGGTAGATGCTCCTTGTCCAAGATGTACTTGCCTTTTCCCATCTTTGAGTTGATGAGCTCCTGGATGTGTGGGGCATATCCACAACTTCTCTTCTGATCAGCTGCAGTCCTCTTGATTGTTTCCACAATCAGGCTCATAACCTTGAACTTTTGTGGGACATCAAATATGTGCAGCAAGTTGATAGCATGTCCTCTGATCATCTTGTGATCACCTGACTTGGGTAGAAGTGTGTGCCTCAGAATCCAATTGATTGTTGGCAGACCAGACAACAAATAGTGTACAGATCCAAACTTATGTGTGTCCAAAGCAGCATCAGGGATCACTTTGTACATATTGGCCATAGAGTTGTGGTCTTTCTTCTTCTTGGCATAGACATCCAAGTCATCCTCATGTTCCTCAAGAGCATTTATGAGTTTTGTCCATTCTTCAACTATAGACTGGTACCTAGTACCCTCAGACATCCACACAATCCTTCCATCTGGATAGAAGTGTCCAGTGTAGTAAAATTGCATAATGAGCTCATCATTCCACTTGGTGAACTTCTGAGCCACAAACTCATCAACTCCACATGCCTTGAAGCTGTCATATACACCAGCGAAGTGATCCTCATTGTCCTTATTGAATTTCCAATCTACCCATCTCATGTCACACACGATGGGCTTCTTGTCAAGTAAAACAGTCTCATAGAAGTCCTGTTGTTCCTTAGTGTGGAATCTATAGTCCACGGCAGTCCTTCTCCTGGTGGCATATGGATCAGACTCTCTCCATAGCCTCAATCCTGAATCCTTCCTGATTTTCATATTCTCTGCAACTGGGTGTGCATCATTGTGATCAGGGATCTTGGGCTTCAGCTTCCTCAAAACAACAGAATCATCTTCCTCTTCTTCTTCAGCAGCTTGAGGCACTGGGGCCTTGTTCTTCTCCTCAGCAGGGATGTTCCTGGTGCTCCTCTTGGGTTTTGGCTTTGGAGCTGGAGCAGCAGTCTTAGGAGCAGTTTTGGGCTTCGATGGAGCAGCCCCTGCCTTAATTGCATCTCCCATAAGCTTTTGAGCTTTGGGTGCTGGTGCTGCATCCTCTTCCTCTTCTTCAGAATCTCTCATCATTGAAGGTTTACCAATAACTCTGGCAATGGTCTTCTTGACCCTTTCTTTCCTCTTCTTACCATCTCCAGTTTCCTTGGGTTCAAGAGTGAACTCCATTGTTTCTCCTGTGGCAACTTTCCTTGGCTTAGACATGGGCTGTCTTCTTGCTGGCATCTTAGTTTTCAGACCTGGCTTAGTTGTAGCAGCTGAGCCATACTCTTTCTTTAGCACTTTCTTCTTTGAAGTGGCTTCTTCTTCAACAGCCACATAATCTTCATCTTCAGAGTCAGAAGTCCTCTTCTTCCTTGTTCTGGTAGCAGCCTTTGGCAGATTGCTTGGAGTGCTCCTGCTGCCTTCATCATAGCTGCTAGAGGGACTAGTGCCCTCACTTAACTAAACCTGTTCCTCTAACTTGTTCTGGCTGTCACTTTGGTCAGACATCTTGCAAGTACAGTGTCAGCAGACCCTGTGAATAGGTTATAGATGAGGTAGAGTAGATGAGCATCACAAAGTACAGGAGTTTTTGCAAAACAGATGACTTAAAATTTTAGTTTTTGTTCTTCACAGAAAGCATTTCGGATCTACCGATTTGTAAACTCGGTGATACCGAAGCAGCTTTTGGAACCTGAACTAGTGAACTCGGTCAGACCGAGACACAGTTCGGTGGTACCGAGACTGCTAGGGTTTCACAGAGAATCGAACTCGGTCACACCGACTTGCAATTTTCGGTCGGACCGAAAATGCGTGTGCTCTGGCCTAAGCCAAAATCGGTGAGACCGATTTCTACAACTCGGTCGGTCCGAGATGAATTCGGCAGAGACCTAACCCTAAATTTTCAAATCAAAACTAATCTACGAGACGTTTTCGCTGGACAGGATGATTTCAATTATGGCAAGAAACATGGCAAAGCAATGTGCTAAGAATCGGAGTTAAAGATTAGCACAATGATCAAGTCCGTACCCTAGTGCGGCGACGAACTTGCTACGGCGGCAACGGCGGAGAAGATTTCCATTGACGATGGCGGAGACCAGCGGCGGGAGGTCGCTGGCGATGAGAGGACGATCCGGAGACCACAGGAGGCAGAGTAGGTTACGCGCGGGCGAAGGGGTTCGGAGAAATTTCCAAATTTTGACCGAGCGGTATATATAACGTGGCCCTGTCGGTGTGACCGAGTGGAACGACTCGGTGGCACCAAGATGCAAAACTGCAAGCAGTTACTGCAACTCGGTGTGACCGAAAATTTCTAATCGGTTGCACCGAGATTGAAAACCCTAGATCAACTTGGTGACTCGGTAGGACCGAAAAGGATGAATCGGTCAGACCGAGATGCACAAAGAGGTTTTGGAGGTTTAAGTCTATGATGAATCGGGATCTCCGAGTGCTCCTCACACAGAGTGGTTCGAATTTGACTTGATCAAACTTTGCGATGTAGCATGAATAGAGTTTGAGACGAGAAAAGCATAGATAGCTAGAGGGTGTTATTAGGCATTCTTGTCCATCCATTTGGCAAAAGAGAAAGAGTCAAACAATCATAGCAACAAATGGATGTCCTCGAATGAGTAAAATATGCATCCAACATGCTCACACAATTAAAATGGCAAATGAAATATGTGACAAAGCATGCACAAACACTCTAGCATCTATCAAGCAATTTGGCAATGACTAGGTCATCTATATATGAGTATATTGACTTAAGAATCAAATGAGAACATCTGATCATAAGTCATACTCATCGTTTAAGCACGAGTGGGGTCACCACTTTTACATAAAGCATTGTTGTGTTCACACCATTAGAGTTGCTTTAGCTCATTGATTTGAGTAAAGCTCCCCCTAGATGTGATATCCCCTCTAAAGGGAATGAACTAACCTTGGGTTTTGTCGATGATGACTTCATGTAGGTGTTGAAGATGTAGATGCTCAATGTTGATGTAGATCATTTGGAGCAATCCTTTGGAGTGAGTTGCACTTTCAATACCTACACGGGTTAGTCCCACAAGGAACAAACAAGGATATCCATAGACATAGAGTGACGCATACACAAGATGATGTCCATGAAGTCATTAGGTTACCTTGTCCCTTGTCTTACCAACAAGAGGGTTCGTGACTCCTTGAACTAGTGCAAGATATGGAAGTTGTTTGCACTTGTCCTCACCAAAATGATAGGAGTGAAGTATTGTTGGCGGAGTCACCCTCAAGAACTCTCTAGTTCTTCTTCTTCTAGATCCACACCATCTTGATGGGAACCCTTGGAGTCATAGTTGTACTTGATGAAGTGGAACTTGATGTAGTCTTGGGAACCCACTTGACCAAGGCCTTAGGTGCTTCTTCAAATGCATCAATTTCCTCTTGAAGCTTATCGTTGCCTTTTTTCTTGTGATCTTGTGGTGGAAGATCATCTTGAGCTTGTGTTCCTTTGAAAGAAGTAGGATCATACTTCTCTTGTTGAGGAACAAACTTCGTCTTGGGGTATTGATCTTCTTCCCACTCAACTCCATTGGCATCGGACTTCCGTTCAAAACCAACACCTTGATTCTTCCGGTGTCTTCCTTGCTTGCGCACAATTTCCTCAAATTGCTTACTTCCGGCAAGACTCTTGTAAACACCTTTCTATATGATTCCCTTCAATAAGCTATTTTCTTGCTCAAGTGTAACCTGGCTAAGAGAATCATTAGTGGAATCAAGAGAACTACTAAAAGCATCAACATTGGATTTAGCATGATTGTTGTTACTACTATATGAAGAATCTTTCTTGTTCTTGTTGCTAGATTTAACTTGTGGCATGTATGTAGACAAGAGTAAACGCTTGGCAATGTAAGAAGAACTTTTTTTGCGAAGATCATCATTGATTGCCTTTAAAAACTCATGCTCTTGCTCAAGGTTGAGCTTTTCAAAGCGTAGCTTATCATGAGTCTTTAAAAGTTCTCAATGATTTTCCAAGGTAGTTTCATGAGCTAACTTAAGAGTGTTTAGTTCTTTGGTTAGACGCTCAATCTCCTTCTTATCATCCTCATTCGTTTTATCTTGATTAGCATGTTTAATTGACGTTTCATCATAGTTTTCATCACTAGAGTTGTCAACAAGTAAATCATCATCACCTAGCAAATCATCTTCATCACTATTGAAATCAACATATTCGGGATGTGTTACCTTTGGACCTTTGGCCATGAAGCATCTTCCAATTCCTTCATTTGGTGAGTCAAATATGTCATAGGAGTTGGTTGACACAAGTGCTAGACCGGCAACACCTTCATCTTGAGTATATGCGGAGTCGGAGTGATAACTTCTTTCGGAGTGATTGTCGGAGTCGGAGCCGGATACCCATTCACCAACATGAGCTTGATGTCTTCTTTTTGTGTAGCTCCTTGATGACTTTTCCTTTCTTTCCGAATCATTGCTTCTCCGAGAGGGTCTTCGTTCATAACGATCATCTCTACTCCTCCTTTCTCTTGGTGGTGATTCTTCTCTTCTACTTCTTCTTTTGGGAGAATCTTCTCTTCTTTTGTAGGGGGCCGTACACTCATTGGAGTAGTGTCCGGGTCTTCCACAATTGTAGCAATTACGCTCACGACTACAAGATCTTTTGTCATTGTAGGACCTTGACTTGGAACTTCTTTCTTTGCTTCTACTTTTGTAGAACTTGTTGAAGTTCTTCACCATTAAGCTCAATTCTTCATTGAAGGTTTGTTTCTCACTTGAAGATGTGGGAGTATCACATGAGGCTTTGTAAGCACCACTTGACTTGTTGTGAAGCTCTTCCTTATCCTTGAGTGACATCTCATGAGCAACAATTCTTCCAATGACTTCCGTTGCCTTGAGATCTTTGTAATTGGGCATCATTTGGATCAATGTGCACACAGTATCATAATTTCCATCCAAGGCTCTTAGGATCTTTTTATGATGAATTTGTCGGTCATCTCTTCACTTCCTAAGCCAACAATCTCATTTGTGATGAGAGCAAGCCTAGAGTACAATTCAGCGACACCTTCACCATCCTTCATTTTGAACTTGTCAAGTTGACTTTGAAGCACATGTAATTTGGATTCCTTGACGGAGTCGGTACCTTCGTGCATATCAATCAAAGTATCCCAAATTTCCTTTGCATTCTCAAGACGACTGATTTTGTTGAATTCTTTGGGGCACAATCCGTTGAAGAGAATATCACAAGCTTGAGCATTGTATTGTAGCATCTTCAACTCTTCCGCGGTAGCTTCACGGTTTGGTTCTCTTCCATCAAAGAATTCACCTTGCAAGCAGCCCAAACAGCGGGGTTATGTCCAAGAATATGCATTTTCATCTTATGCTTCGAACTAGCAAAATTAGTGCCATCAAAGTAAGGACCTCTACGGTGGTAATTTCCCTCGCTAGACGCCATACTCTCCTAGGTTGTGAAACCAAGGCTATGACCACCAAAAGCTATGGAAATCAAAGCGAATGGAGACCAAATCTCTGATACCACTTGTAGGATCGGAAGTATGTCTAGAGGGGGGTGATCAGACTACTTGACCAAATAAAAATCTAGCCTTTTCCCAATTTTAGTTCTTGGCAAATTTTAGCAACTTAGCACAAGTCAAGCAATCAACCTACACATGCAATTCTAAGAGTATAGCAGCGGAATGTAAAACAATTGCATATGAAGGTAAAGGAATGAGTTTGAGGGAGCAAACGCAATGTTTACACAGAGATTTTTATCCGTGGTTCCGATAGGTGGTGCTATCGTACATCCACGTTGATGGAGACTTCAACCCACGAAGGGTAACGGTTACGCGAGTCCACGGAGGGCTCCACCCACGAAGGGTCCACGAAGAAGCAACCTTGTCTATCCCACCATGGCCGTCGCCCACGAAGGACTTGCCTCACTAGGGTAGATCTTCACGAAGTAGGCGGTCTCCTTTCCCTTACAAACACCTTGGTTCAACTCCACAATCTTGTCGGAGGCCCCCAAGTGACACCTGGCCAATCTAGGAGACACCACTCTCCAAGAAGTAACAAATGGTGTGTTGATGATGAACTCCTTGCTCTTGTGCTTCAAATGATAGTCTCCCCAACACTCAACTCTCTCTCATAGAATTGGATTTGGTAGAAAGAAGATTTGAGTGGAAAGCAACTTGGGGAAGCCTAGAGATCAAGATTTATGTGGTTGGAATGGAATATGTTGACCTCAACACAAGTGTAGGTGGTTCTCTCTTAGAAAATATGTATTGGAAGTGTAGGCATGTTCTGATGGCTCTCTCCACGAATGAAGAGAGGGTGGAGGGGTATATATAGCCTCCACACAAAATCTAACCGTTACACACAAATCACCAAACTCGGTGGGACTGAATCATTAAACACGGTCGGACCGATTTAGTTCAAAATGTGAACGTTTGGATTCTCGGTGGGACCGACATGTCAACTCGGTGGGACCGACATGTCAACTCGGTGGGACCGATGTCATTAGGGTTAGGGCATAACGTAATCTCGGTGAGACCGATTACACAAACTCGGTGAGACCGATTTTGGTAATAGCCAAACAGAGAGTTGGTCAGGCAAACTCGGTGGGACCGATTCGCTCATCTCGGTTGTACCGAAACGTTACGAAAAGGAAACAGAGAGTTTGCATTGCAATCTCGGTGGGACCGATCGCTCATCTCGGTTTGACCGAAACGTTACGAAGGGAAACAGAGAGTTTGCAATCCCATCTCGGTGAGACCGAGATCCCTATTGGTGAGACCGAATTGATTAGGGTTTCTGGCAGTGGCTATGTCAACTGAACTCGGTGGCTCCGGATGGAAAGAATCAGTGGGGCCGAGTTGGACTTTTTGGTTTAGGACATATGTGGATATGAGAAAGTAGTGGAGGGTTTTGGAGCATATCACTAAGCATTTTGGGGAAGATCCTCATTAAGCAACACCTCATCCCTTCTTAATAGTATTGGCTTTTCCTATAGACTCAATGTGATCTTGGATCACTAAAATAAAAAATGTAGAGTCTTGTGCTTTGAGCTTGAGCCAATCTTTTGTCCTTAGCATTTTGAAGGGTCCACTTTCTAATCCATGCCATGCCAAACATTGAGCTTTCCTGAAATATTTATCTTGGAATAGCATTAGCTCAATGAGCTATATGTTGTTAGGAATTACCAAAACCACCCAGGGATAGTTGCACTTTCAGATTTGGCTTACAGAATAAGCCGGAACAAACATACGATAGACACCATATCGTATCATGTGTCTGCTGTAAAGATATCCTACGAGATACATGAATTCCCACCTAAAAACTCCCGAAACTTTCTGGTTATGCAATCTGGTGTTGGGGATGCATGGAGGCACAATTATATCACACAACTAACAAGCCCTACGCTCCAACTGTATCCATCCATCAACACATAACCAAGAAACCTTCGGAAATCGTGTACCTCAAACCTTCGAAAACATCTGATATACTAGCTGTGGCAATACATCTAATCGCTCTCCCCAGTACTGGGTGTCGTCAAACTACTCTCACCACAAAGAGTATAGAAGCGTTTTTTATGTCGGCGACCTCTGGTATTCCCGAACTGAAACGATAAGCACTGTGACAAAAACACTTTGGAGCTCAACTCCCCGGGACACTGCCACAACCCCTAAATGTTAGGAGGCTCCAAGACAGAATTCCCGTCACAATGATATCGCAACGATCCAACAATACCCGTGTGATCCTCACCAGAGCGGGTAGAGAGGAAGGGGATAAGGAGTGAAAAAGAGGAGAGTGAAGTCAAAACATCTACGTCAGGAGTCCTCACCAGAGCGATGAAGGGGATAAGGAGTAAAAAGAATTCCTACTCTCCGATATATAACTAGACTCAAAATAGTTTTCTTCTAGACTCAACAACGGCATTTGATACCAACTTGTAGCGCCCAAGATGGGCTCCTAAGGTCGGTAAGGTTCTGATACCAACTTGTAGCGCCCAAGATGCAATTATATCCCAATCACGTGATGAATTCATGATCGGGGCACAACGCATTTCGAGCGCATAGCAAGGTGGATATCATTACAACATACCATGTACTGAATAGATGAGAATACAAGAAAAAGGCTTACACTCGCCACAAGCTACAACATCAATACAACAGTTCATCAATACATAGCAATCATCATACAGAAGAGCAGGATCCGACTACGGATGAAATCAAACAAAAAAGAAGAACGACATCCACCCTGCTAGCCCAGGCTCCCCGACCTGGAACCTATCGCTTGATCCAAGAAGAAGCAGGAGAACTCCAAAACAAGCAAGCATCACTCTCACGTCATGATCATCGCATTACCTATACCTGCAACTGTTGTTGTAGTAATCTGTGAGTCACGAGGACTCCGCAATCCCATTACCGTGGGTATCAAGACTAGGAAAGCTTAATGGGTATGGAATGGATAAGTGGTGAGGTTGCAGGAAGCGACTAGCATTGTATGGTGGCTAACTTACGAGTACAAGAGTAAGATGAGAAACTACGCAAACGGTCGCAAACTAGTAATGATCAATAAGTGATCCTGAACTACTTACGTTCAAACAGAACTCAACCGTGTTCTCTTCTCGAACGCACCCGAAAAGAGACAGTCACGGTTACGCACGCGGTTGGTGTATTTTAATAGAGTTTACTTCAAGTCCTCTACAACCGGATATTAACAAATTCCCATCTGCCAGATAACCGCGGGCACGGCTCTCGAAAGTTTAAACCCTGCAGGGGTGTCCCAACTTAGCCCATGACAAGCTCATGATCCGCGGAGACAATCCTCCATCTCGGGACCCTCCGATCAGACTCGGAATCCCGGTGCATAGGACATTTCAACAATGGTAAAACAAGTCCAGCAAGACCTCCCGACGTGCCGACACCCTGATAGTAGCCGCGCGTATCTCGTCTCAGGCCACGATCAGATGGGAAAGCCTACGAGTAAAACTAGATCCTCGGGTTGCCCCGTGGTGGCCCCGCAGTGTGCCCGTTTGGGACCAACACCATCAGCACTGGCCCCTCTGTATTATGTTGAATAACGAACCTCGGGTAGCGCTAACGCCCTATGCGTCAAATTTATTATCATGTTTAGTTATTATGTTGAGCAAATGGTAAAACCAATGTTGGGCCTTGCTGGAAGAGTTTTATTCAAAGCAAACTCTCACGAGGGGCCCATAAACCCTCACCGTGTTAGGGATGCAAAATCAACGAACATAACACCGGTATGACGGAAACTAGGGCGGCAAAAGTGGAACAAAACACCAAGCAAAAGTGTAACGCCCGGATAATCAAGCTACAGTAATCCCACGCTAATGGTGCCACGTCACCACAGTTACTGTTGCTAATCTACCGTTAGGTAAAACCGTTTCAAAATTCAAATTCAAAATTAAAGTCAACAATAAAAGTTTTTCAAAATTTAAAACAAAATTGTTCGGGAGGTGCCATATTTTGCATAAGTAAATATGGTGTAGTAAACACATTTTTAAAAAATGCCTAAATAATTTAAATTGAATTAAAACAAAAAAGAAAATAAGTAAAAGAAAGAAAATAAAAAAAGAGAAAGCAAACAAAAAAAAGAGTAAGAACCCCCCACTGGGCCATCTGTGGCCCAGCTGGCCAGCCCAACTGGGCCAACCCACTAGGCCCAGCCGTCCACCCACTCCCCCCCTTATCCACTCACCAACCCCCCACCCACTCCACCGACAGCCCCCACTCCCCCCCCCGAAAAATCTCCCTCCTCTGCCTCCCCCGATATGGATCGGGAGGAGACCACCGACGCCGCCGCCCCGGCCCCGTCGCCGACCGCCCCGTTGCCGTCGCCGTTGGACGCCGTCGCCGGAGCACTCCCCCGCCGGCCTGCTTCCCCCACCTCAACGGCCTGCCTCCTCGTCGCCCAGTCGTCGCCGTCAACCGCCTCGCGCCCCGCTGCCAATCCCTCTACGACCCCAGTGAGCCCCGCCTCGCTCCCTCCCTCTCCCTCGTGCGCTCGCGCTCGTCGCCGCGGTCCCCGCCGATCTCGCCCGCGGTTGACGCGCTCCGGCCGCGTCCGCTGCGCGCTCACCGCGCTGTGCCCTCGCCCCGTTCTGCCCCGTCGCGCACACCCGCACCTGGCCGCCGGCGCGCGCCCCCGCGGCCCCCTGCTTCGCTCTGGCCGCCGAGGCCTGCGCCCGTCGTGGCCTCCCCCCGGCCGCCCCCTGTCCCATCGCTGCGGCCTCCTTCCCCCACACGCAGGCGACGCCCCACGCCCATGGCCACCTCTGGCGCTCCGGCGCCCGCGCCCTGCTCCTCCCCTTCTGCCCTGCCGTGGCCTCGCCGCTGCCACCACGGCGAACCCTCCCCCCTTGCCGTGGCCCCGGCTGGCCGCGTCCAGGTCCAGCGCCCGCGCTCGCCCGCGCGGCGACCGAGCCCGTCCGCGCGCTCGTGCGCGCCCACGGCCGCACGCGCGCCCGCTCGCCCGTGCGCCCGCGCCCACTATGGCCGAGACCGGACAAGTCCGGTGCCCAAAGGGCCCGGGCGGACATGTCCGCCCCTGGCCTATGACAAACGGGGCCCAGCCCCAGAACGAAATAAAAAAAGGAAATAAAAAAAATAAAAAATAATAATTAATTAAGATAATTAATTAACTTATTTAATCATGTTAATATTAATTAATTAAGATTAATTAAACTAATAACTACTTAACCTAATTAACTACTGATTATTAACTAACAGTCACTGACAGGTGCGACCCACCTGTCAGGTTGACCAGGTCAACGGTCAACGTTGACTGCTGATGTCAGCATGACATCATGCTGATGTCATAAATCCAAATTTCGAATTAAATTAAATAATTAATTAAATTTCAGAAATTAATAAATTCTTTTGAAAATCATATCTTTTAATCCGTAACCCGGATGGAAATACTTTGTACATGAAAGTTGCTCAGAACGACGAGACGAATCCGGATACGCAGCCGATTCGTCCACCACACATCCGTAGCATAGAAAACCTGTAACATTTCACCTCCGGTTCATCTGTCCGAAAACGCAAAACATCGGGAATACTTTCCCGGATGTTCCCCCCCTTCGCCGGTACCACCTACTGTCGCGTTAGGACACACCTAGCACTGCTCATTGTCATGTCACACATCGTCATGTTTATGTTTGCATTGTATTTACTGTTTCTTCCCCCTCTTCTCTCCGGTAGACTACGAGACCGACACTGCTGCTGCCCAGTTCGACTACGGAGTTGACGACCCCTCCGACTTGCCAGAGCAACCATGCAAGCCCCCCCCCCTTGATCACCAGATATCGCCTATTCTTCTCTATACTGCTTGCATTAGAGTAGTGTAGCATGTTACTGCTTTCCGTTAATCCTATACTGATGCATAGCCTGCCCTTGCTTCTACTGTTGTTACCTTTACCTGCAATCCTACATGCTTAGTATAGGATGCTAGTTTCCATCAGTGGCCCTACATCCTTGTCCGTCTGCTGTGCTATACTATCGGGCCGTGATCACTTGGGCGGTGACCACGGGTATATACTTATATACTATATACATGACACATGTGATGACTAAAGTCGGGTCGGCTCGTAGGAGTACCCGCAAGTGGATCTTTGTGGCGGAGCGACAGGGCAGGTTGAGACCGCCTAGGTGAGAGGTGGGCCTGGCCCTGGTCGACGTTCGCGGTTACTTAACATGCTTAACGAGATCTTGGTATTTGATCTGAGTCTGGCCATTTGGTCTATACGCACTAGCCATCTACGCGGGAGTAGTTATGGGTATCCCGGCATCGTGGTATCAGCCGATGCCTTCGTGACGTCAGCGACTGAGTGGCGCGCGCCGTGTTGGACCGCTTTGACGTAACCGCCGTGATCGTGTGGGTTGCTAGGTCTGCTCGCGGCCGCGTTCGCAACGTGCAAGTGTGCTATGGGCGATGGGCCCAGACCCCTGTGCGCTTAGGATTAGACCGGCGTGCTGACCGCTCTGTTGTGCTTAGGTAGGGCTGCGACGTGTTGATCTTCCGAGGCCGGGCATGACCCAGGAAAGTGTGTCCGGCCGAATGGGATCAAGCGTGTTGGGTTATGTGGTGAACCCCTGCAGGGAAGTTTATCTATTCGAATAGCCGTGTCCCTCGGTAAAAGGACGACCCGGAGTTGTACTTTGACCTTATGACAACTAGAACCGGATACTGAATAAAATACACCCTTCCAAGTGCCAGATACATCCCGGTGATCGCTCTCTAACAGGGCGACGAGGAGGGGATCGCCGGGTAGGATTATGCTATGCGATGCTACTTGGAGGACTTCAATCTACTCTCTTCTACATGCTGCAAGATGGAGATGACTAGAAGCGTAGTCTTCGACAGGACTAGCTATCCCCCTTTTATTCTGGCATTCTGCAGTTCAGTCCACTGATATGCCCCTTTACACATATACCCATGCATATGTAGTGTAGCTCCTTGCTTGCGAGTACTTTGGACGAGTACTCACGGTTGCTTCTCTCCCTCTTTTCCCCATTTCCTTTCCACCTGGTTGTCGCAACCAGATGCTGGAGCCCAGGAGCCAGACGCCACCATTGACGCCGACTCCTACGACACTGCAGGTGCCTACTACTACGTGCAGGCCGCTGACGACGACCAGGAGTAGTTAGGAGGATCCCAGGCAGGAGGCCTGCGCCTCGTTAGATCTGTATCCCAGTTTGTGCTAGCCTTCTTAAGGCAAACTTGTTTAACTTATGTCTGTACTCAGATATTGTTGCTTCCGCTGACTCGTCTGTGATCGAGCACTTGTATTCGAGCCCTCGAGGCCCCTGGCTTGTATTATGATGCTTGTATGACTTATTTATGTTGTAGAGTTGTGTTGTGATATCTTCCCGTGAGTCCCTGATCTTGATCATACATATTTGCGTGCATGATTACTGTACGGTCAAATCGGGGGCGTCACAAGTTGGTATCAGAGCCGACTGCCTATAGGAATCCCCCTTTCCACACTCCTTGGCCGAAGTCGAGTCTAGACATTACAAAACTTTTACTAACATGGTTGTGTGTCTTACGGGCCCACGTCGCCATTGGGTGGTACTAGGATCTTTTACTCCTCGACCTTTACTCTGGGGCTCTGAACTCTCTTCTACTCGGGTTAAACGAATTTACTAACTCTAACACTAGGATCCCGTGACCGCATTCACCCCAAAGTTGGATAAGCCATAGTTGTTTCTTAGAATAGTATTTTGAACAATTCACACACTGTCATTTCACTCCTTTGAAACGTCTTTGCTTTCAGATGGAACCCACGAGGCAGGTCGTGCGCCACACGACAGCCATTGGTGCCTCGGGATCACCTGCTGTGCTAGCTGAGATGATGACCTATCTGGGTTATCGCTGGCACCCTGAGTACACCGTCTACGAGGAGTACCAGGACTTTAACCAGGAGCAGTACCGTGCCATCGTCCACCTCTACTCGCGGGAGTATGACTCCACTACTGTGCTGCACACCTCACATGGTGTTGGTGTGACCATCGATATGGCTGTCCACGATGCTGCCTATGCTGCTCTGACACGTCTTCGTGGAGAGTATCGGAGTTGGACACCTCCCCTTTCAGGCACATTGCTATCGCATCTGATGTTGGTGCGGAGGGATACTATACTGCTGCCTACTCCACTGTCACCCGAGAGCCCTTCTACCATCAGAACCTAGTTCTGCATGCTGATGGGCTGGATCGAGCTAACCGAGCTCTTCGCCACGAGATGTACACCACCCGTCAGCACCTTTACCGTGCTTTGACGCTACTGCACCCCTTTGTCCGATCTGGACAGCTATCGCGTACTGCGATCTACCCAGCCAGGACCGTGATGCCCCACGGTGTCGGTTGGCCAGAGGTGGGAGGCTACTCTCCCGCACTTGGTCCTCTTCTGCCACCTGAGCGTCGGGCTCTACACCTGAGTATCCGCGGCCCCCAGTCTGCTGACGTGGAGGGCTATCCGTTGCCTCACTACCAGCTGTCGGGCTACGATTACCTCCACGGTACCTCTTGGGACTGATGTAGGCTTGCTTGTAGTGTTAGATGCATTCGCCGCGAGCCTGTGTGCCGCCTATGATGTTTTAGTCTATGAACTGAACTCTATGTACTGAACTCTATGCATGACCCCTTTTGTAACTTATGCCGACTACTATGTAGTAGCTATCGTGCTCCTTTCATTATGCATGTTTCATCATGAATGATTCTTGTCTTTGCAAATTTCTCAATGCTGAACTACCCCTGTTATATATTAGCATGATGGTTAGACCAGGTGGTCGTGGTAGTGGTGGCAATGCCCCACCACCACCTGAGTACATGGCTGGTATGATCCAACAGTTCGAACTGAACCGCCAATTCATGGAAAATATGATGGCTCAGTTTCCTCGCCCCAATATGGACCAGCAACCAACCCCAGTAACTCTGCAGGATTTCATGCGCCTGAACCCAACTGTGTACCGCAGCTCAACTCAGCCTCTGGATGCTGATGACTGGCTCCGTGACATCACCTATGAGATGGAGTCTGCCGATGTAGCTCCTGCCAGCTATGTCACCTTTGCTTCCTTCTTTCTGAAGGGACCCGCAGCTCAATGGTGGGACAGCCACAGGCGTACTCTGCCAGCTGGAACAATCATCACCTGGCCAGACATCCAAGCTGCTTTCCGTGCCTGCTTCATTCCTCAGGGAGTCATGGACCGGAAGAAGCGTGAGTTCCGCAACCTCACCCAAGGCAACAAAACTGTTGAAGCTTATCAGCGGGAGTTTCTGGACTTGTCTCGCAATGCTGAAGAGGACATTGCAACTGATGCACGCAGACAGGAGAAGTTCCGTGATGGCCTTCAAGCTGACATCGAGCTCGCACTTCTAGTGCATGACTTTGCTGATTTCGCCACATTGGTGAACAAGGCCATCAATGTCGAAACTGGCCTGCAGGAATACCAGAGCTCTCATAGGCGCAACCGTGACACGGGCTCATCTTCGGGCCCGCCCTCGCAGAAGCGAAAGATATGGATCCCGAACAGCATGTACCGTCCAAATGCACCTGCTCCAAGGAAATCTTATGCTGCACCGCGTCTGCCTCCTCCACCATCTAGGCAGTCAAAGCTACCAGCTCCCCCACCTGGGGCTCCCGTTCCCACTCCCGATAATGGTCTGTGCTACAAGTGTGGTCAACCGGGTCACTTTGCCAGGAACTGCTATCAGAATCAGAACCAGAATCAACTGGCCCTTCCACCAGCTGGCCGTGGTAAGAACCAGCCCCGCAACAACAATGCTAAGTCTTATGGTCGTGCTCATGCCAACCACGTTGATCTCAACGAAGCTCAAGACCAGCCTGCTACTGTGATGGGTACACTCCTCGTAAATTCAGTACCAGCATCCGTTTTATTTGATACAGGAGCATCCCATTCATTCATATCAGCAGAATTTGCATTCATGCATGGCATTAAATACGAAGAGATGAACACTCCGCTAGTGGTACACACCCCTGCGGGCCAATGTCAAACCTCTATGGTTAGTCACGACGTTCCTGTTGAAATTGAAGGACTGGAATTTCTTGTCTCTCCCATTGTACTGAAGTCCTGTAGCATTGATCTCATTCTGGGAATGAATTGGTTAAAAGCGCATACTGCTTCAATCGTTTGCACCACTAAGACCGTCCATCTGCTACACCCTTCAGATGAGATAGTTACTAACCAAGCCCAACTGGTGCAAAATGCCGAGGCAAGGCTCTATGCATTGAATGCATTGAACGCTGCACCACTCGAGGGCATTGAAAACATTCCCGTCGTGCGTGAATTCCTCGACGTCTTTCCTGAAGAACTTCCAGGGATTCCCCCTGCTAGAGCTGTCGAATTCATCATCGACTTGAAACCAGGCACCACTCCAATAGCCAAGCGACCCTACAAGATGCCGCCGCATGAACTCCTTGAGCTTAAGGAGGAAATCGACAATTCTCTTCGCAAAGGATTCATTCGCCCAAGTTGCTCTCCTTGGGGAGCACCTTCTCTCTTTGTCAAGAAGAAGGATGGGACTAACCGATTGGTTCAAGACTAACCGTCCTATAAACCAAGCTACCATTCAGAATAAATACCCTCTTCCTTGGATCAATGATCTGTATGATCAACTGGCGGGTTCGTCGGTGTTCTCTAAGCTCGACTTGAGGTTGGGTTACAACCAGATCCGTGTTCGCGAAGAGGATATCCCAAAGACCGCCTTCGTGACTCGCTATGGTTCATACGAGTACACCGCCATGTCTTTCGGTTTAACCAATGCTCCAGCCACCTTTTCTCGTCTGATGAACTATATATTCATGGATTACCTCGACAAGTTCGTCGTGGTTTATCTGGATGATATCCTGGTATTTTCCAAGAACGAAGAAGAACATGCTGAACATCTTCGACTTGTGCTGGAAAAGCTACGAGAACATCAACTATATGCCAAGTTCTCCAAATGTGAATTCTGGCTACCGGAAGTAACCTATCTTGGGCATGTCATCTCTAAGGATGGTATTGGCGTCAACCCCGAGCGAGTTCAGGCTATTCTCGATTGGACTCCTCCGAAGAACGTTAAGCAAGTCAGAAGTTTTCTCGGCCTCGCCAGCTATTGCCGTCGATTTGTCGAGAACTTCTCTAAGATCGCCAGGCCTCTGACTAACCTGTTTCATAAGGGCGTCAAGTTCCAATGGACAGACAAATGTCAAGAAAGTTTCCAGGCACTCAAAGACAAGTTGACTTCTGCCCCAGTTCTAGCTCCACCTGATACTAAGAAGGACTTCGTCATTTACTGCGACGCTTCCCGTCAAGGATTAGGCTGTGTCCTAATGCAAGACCGCAAAGTGATTGCTTATGCCTCTCGGCAATTGCGCCCTCACGAAGAGAACTACCCAGTTCACGACCTTGAACTTGCTGTTGTCATTCATGCGCTGAAGCAGTGGCGACATTACCTTCTTGGTAATCGTTGCGAGATCTTCACTGACCACCAAAGTCTGAAGTATCTGTTTACTCAGCCAGACCTGAACCTCCGTCAGCAGAGATGGATGGAGCTTGTTGCAGACTTTGACTTGGGTATTTCCTATACGCCAGGCAAGGCTAATGTAATGGCTGATGCCTTGAGCTGCAAGTCTTACTGCAACCACCTCCAGGTTCACAAAGTTCAGCCCTCGCTTGTTGAAGAATTCAGGAAGCTGAACCTCCATATTGTTCCTCCGGGTGCACTCGCTCCCCCTCCTAAGGAGTTTGGCAAGGTGAACCTCCATGTTGTTACCCAGGGTTCCCTCAATACCCTAGTTGCTAAACCAGATCTCGTGGATAGCATCAAAAGGCTACAGAAGTATGACTCTGAAGCCCACAAGATTAAGCGCTACCTCGCAGAAGGAAAGCCCTCATTCTTCACTATTGCTGAAGATGGCACCTTATACTTCAAGGGCCGCCTAGTGGTGCCATGTGCAGAGAAAAACCTGGATATGACACAGGAAGTTATGAAAGAAGCTCATGATACACCTCTATGTATCCATCCTGGTAGTACAAAGATGTACCAAGGCATCCGTCAGAGATTCTGGTGGTCTAATATGAAGCAAGACATTGCTCGTTATGTTGCTGAGTGTGACGTTTGCCGTCGTATCAAAGCAGAACATCAAAGGCCTGCTGGAACTCTGCAACCTATCTCTATTCCTGAATGGAAATGGGACCATGTTGAGATGGACTTCGTCACTGGATTTCCCAAATCACAGAAAGGTAATGATGCTATTCTTGTCGTCATTGACCGGCTTTCCAAAGTTGCACATTTTCTGGCGGTCAAAGAAACGATCACTGCTAGCCAGCTGGCAACGCTCTATATGTCCAGGATTGTTTCACTCCATGATATTCCATTGGTTATCAGTTCAGACCGTGGCAGCTTATTCACTTCAAGATTCTGGGCAAGTTTCCAAGAAGCCATGGGAACTCATCTGTCATTCAGTACTACGTTTCATCCTCAGTCGCAAGGGCAAGTTGAACGCGTCAACCAAGTTCTCGAAGATATGCTTCGAGCTTGTGTTATTTCCTTCGGCAAGAAATGGGAGGAATCTCTCCCGTATGCTGAGTTCTCTTATAATAATAGCTATCAAGCTAGTCTGAAGATGGCCCCCTTCGAAGTGTTATATGGACGAAAGTGCCGAACCCCTCTGAACTGGTCAGAAACTGGGGAACGTCCACTCTTCGGTCCGGATATTATTCAACATGCCGAAGAACAAGTCCGCATTATTCGCGAGAATCTCAAGACTGCTCAGTCACGTCAGAAGAGTCAGTATGACCGTCATCATAAAGACATGGTCTATCAACCTGGCGAAAAGGCTTATCTTCGAGTCACACCAATGAAGGGTGCTCACCGCTTCGGAATCAAGGGCAAACTAGCTCCTCGATATATTGGCCCATTCACTATTCTCGAAAGGCGTGGAAAGACATGGTCTATCAACCTGGCGAAAAGGCTTATCTTCGAGTCACACCAATGAAGGGTGCTCACCGCTTCGGAATCAAGGGCAAACTAGCTCCTCGATATATTGGCCCATTCACTATTCTCGAAAGGCGTGGAAAAGTGGCATACCAACTGGAGCTTCCGCCGAACCTTTCTCAGGTTCACGATGTGTTCCATGTGTCACAGCTCCGCCGTTGCTTCAAGGACCCAATCCGAGCAGTGGATCATGAAGTGCTCGAATTGCAGAAAGACCTCTCCTATAAGGAGCATCCGGTCCGCATTCTCGGCCAAGCTGAACGTCGCACACGTCAGAAGGCGATCAGGTTCCTCAAAGTCCAGTGGTCGCACCATTCTGAGGAGGAAGCCACTTGGGAACGCGAGGATCGCCTGCGTGATGAATACCCCGCACTGTTTCCTTCTACCTCCTAAATCTCGGGACGAGATTTCTTGTAGTGGAGGAGTTTTGTAACGCCCGGATAATCAAGCTACAGTAATCCCACGCTAATGGTGCCATGTCGCCACAGTTACTGTTGCTAATCTACCGTTAGGTCAAACCGTTTCAAAATTCAAATTCAAAATTAAAGTCAACGATAAAAGTTTTTCAAAATTTAAAACAAAATTGTTCGGGAGGTGCCATATTTTGCATAAGTAAATATGGTGTAGTAAACACATTTTTAAAAAAATGCCTAAATAATTTAAATTGAATTAAAACAGAAAAGAAAATAAGTAAAAGAAAGAAAATAAAAAAGAGAGAAAGCAAACAAAAAAAGAGTAAGAAACCCCCCCCCCCCACTGGGCCATCTGTGGCCCAGCTGGCCAGCCCAACTGGACCAACCCACTAGGCCCAGCCGGCCACCCACTCCCCCCCCCTTATCCACTCACCAACCCCCCACCCACTCCACCGACAGCCCCCACTCCCCCCCAAAAAATCTCCCTCCTCTGCCTCCCCCGATCTGGATCGGGAGGAGACCACCGACGCCGCCGCCCCGGCCCCGTCGCCGACCGCCCCGTTGCCGTCGCCGTTGGACGCCGTCGCCGGAGCACTCCCCCGCCGGCCTGCTTCCCCCACCTCAACGGCCTGCCTCCTCGTCGCCCGGTCGTCACCGTCAACCGCCTCGCGCCCCGCTGCCAATCCCCATACGGCCCCAGTGAGCACCGCCTCGCTCCCTCCCTCTCCCTCGTGCGCTCGCGCTCGTCGCCGCGGTCCCCGCCGATCTCGCCCGCGGTTGACGCGCTCCGGCCGCGTCCGATGCGCGCTGACTGCCACGTGCCCTTGCCCCGTTCTGCCCCGTTGCGCACACCCGCACCTGGCCGCCGGCCCGCGCCCCCGCGGCCTCCTCCTTCGCTCTGGCCGCCGAGGCCTGCGCCCGTCATGGCCTCACCCCGGCCGCCCCCTGTCCCGTCGCTGCGGCCTCCTTCCCCCACGCGCAGGCGACGCCCCACGCCCATGGCCACGTCTGGCGCTCCGGCGCCCGCGCCCTGCTCTTCCCCTTCTGCCCTGCCGTGGCCTCGCCGCTGCCACGCCGGCGAACCCTCCCCCCTTGCCGTGGCCCCGGCTGGCCGCGTCCAGGTCCAGCGCCCGCGCTCGCCCGCGCGGCGACCGAGCCCGTCCGCGCGCTCGTGCGCGCCCACGGCCACACGCGCGCCCGCTCGCCTGTGCGCCCGCGCCCACTATGGCCGAGATCGAACAAGTCCGGTGCCCAAAGGGCCCGGGCGGACATGTCCGCCCCTGGCCTATGACAAACGGGGCCCAGCCCCAGAACGAAATAAAAAAAGGAAATGAAAAAAAACAAATAATTAATTAATTAAGATAATTAATTAACTTATTTAATCATGTTAATATTAATTAAGATTAATTAAACTAATAACTAATTAACCTAATTAACTACTGATAATTAACTAACAGTCACTGACAGGTGGGACCCACCTGTTAGGTTGACCAGGTCAACGGTCAACGTTGACTGCTGATGTCAGCATAACATCATGCTGATGTCATAAATCAAAATTTCGAATGAAATTAAATAATTAATTAAATTTCAGAAATTAATAAATTCTTTTGGAAATCATATCTTTTAATCCGTAACCCAGATGGAAATACTTTGTACATGAAAGTTGCTCAGAACGACAAGACGAATCCGGATACGCAGCCCGTTCGTCCGCCACACATCCGTAGCGTAGCAAACCTGTAACATTTCACCTCCGGTTCATCTGTCCGAAAACGCAAAACATCGGGAATACTTTCCCGGATGTTCCCCCCCTTCGCCGGTACCACCTACTGTCGCGTTAGGACACACCTAGCACTGCTCATTGTCATGTCACACATCGTCATGTTTATGTTTGCATTGTATTTACTGTTTCTTCCCCCTCTTCTCTCTGGTAGACTACGAGACCGACACTGCTGCTGCCCAGTTCGACTACGGAGTTGACGACCCCTCCTACTTGCCAGAGCAACCAGGCAAGCCCCCCCCCCCCTTGATCACCAGATATCGCCTATTCTTCTCTATACTGCTTGCATTAGAGTAGTGTAGCATGTTACTGCTTTCAGTTAATCCTATACTGATGCATAGCCTGCCCTTGCTTCTACTGTTGTTACCTTTACCTGCAATCCTACATGCTTAGTATAGGATGCTAGTTTCCATCAGTGGCCCTACATCCTTGTCCGTCTACTGTGCTATACTATCGGGCCATGATCACTTGGGCGGTGATCACGGGTATATACTTATATACTATATACATGACACATGTGATGACTAAAGTCGGGTCGGCTCGTCGGAGTACCTGCAAGTGGATCTTTGTGGCGGAGCGTCAGGGCAGGTTGAGACCGCTTAGGTGAGAGGTGGGCCTGGCCCTGGTCGACGTTCGCGGTTACTTAACACGCTTAACGAGATCTTGGTATTTGATCTGAGTCTGGCCATTTGGTCTATACACACTAGCCATCTACACGGGAGTAGTTATGGGTATCCCGGCGTCGTGGTATCAGCCGAAGCCTTCGTGACGTCAGCGACTGAGTGGCGCGCGCCATGTTGGACCGCTTTGACGTAACCGCCGTGATCGTGTGGGTTGCTAGGTCTGCTCGCGGCCGCGTTCGCAACGTGCAGGTGTGCTATGGGCGATGGGCCCAGACCGCTGTGCGCTGAGGATTAGACCGGCGTGCTGACCGCTCTGTTTTGCTTAGGTAGGGCTGCGACGTGTTGATCTTCCGAGGCCGGGCATGACCCAGGAAAGTGTGTCCGGCCGAATGGGATCAAGCGTGTTGGGTTATGTGGTGCACCCCTGCAGGGAAGTTTATCTATTCGAATCGCCGTGTCCCTTGGTAAAAGGACGACCCGGAGTTGTACTTTGACCTTATGACAACTAGAACCGGATACTGAATAAAATACACCCTTCCAAGTGCCAGATACATCCCGGTGATCGCTCTCTAACAGGGCGACGAGGAGGGGATCGCCGGGTAGGATTATGCTATGCGATGCTACTTGGAGGACTTCAATCTACTCTCTTCTACATGCTGCAAGATGGAGATGACCAGAAGCGTGGTCTTCGACAGGACTAGCTATCCCCCTTTTATTCTGGCATTCTGCAGTTCAGTCCACTGATATGCCCCTTTACACATATACCCATGCATATGTAGTGTAGGTCCTTGCTTGCGAGTACTTTGGATGAGTACTCACGGTTGCTTCTCTCCCTCTTTTCCCCCTTTCCTTTCCACCTGGTTGTCGCAACCAGATGCTGGAGCCCTGGAGCCAGACGCCACCGTCGACGCCGACTCCTATGACACTGGAGGTGCCTACTACTACGTGCAGGCCGCTGACGACGACCAGGAGTAGTTAGGAGGATCCCAGGCAGGACGCCTGCGCCTCGTTCGATCTGTATCCCAGTTTGTGCTAGCCTTCTTAAGGCAAACTTGTTTAACTTATGTCTGTACTCAGATATTGTTGCTTCCGCTGACTCGTCTGTGATCGAGCACTTGTATTCGAGCCCTCGAGGCCCCTGGCTTGTATTATGATGCTTGTATGACTTATTTATGTTTTAGAGTTGTGTTGTGATATCTTCCCATGAGTCCCTGATCTTGATCGTACATATTTGCGTGCATGATTACTGTACGGTCAAATCGGGGGCGTCACAAAAAGGCTAAGCCTTCCACCTTTACCAAGTATATAGATGCATTAATTAAATAAGAGATATTGTGATATCCCATGATATCCATGTCCCAAAATGGAACAACCTGCAACTGCACCTGCAACTAGCAACACTATAAGAGGGGCTGAGCAAAGCGGTAACATAGCCAAACAATGGTTTGCTGGGATGGTGAAAAGGTTAGAGGATGTTTCATGGCATATTGGGAGGCTTGATAAACAAGTGGTAGGTAGCGCGACATAGCGATAGCATCAAGACAACTAGCATAGCAAAAGATAGTAGTGAGATCCAAGGTGATGGTCATCTTGTCTGAAATCCCGCTACAAAGAAGACCGAGTCCATGAAGAAGACGGACGGGTGTAGTCGAACGAATCCTCACAATCACAACGATAACCAGAACTATCGAGAAGAAACACAACCGAAAAGAAGCAAACAACATGGTAAACCAACAAGCATAAACATGGCATGATGCACAATCAAGTATGATGCATGTCCATTTTAATGAGGCATGGCATGGCAAAGTGCAACAAACAATACTACAAATTAAGTGGAGCTCAATATGCAATGAGGTGCATATTGACAAAACACCACATTCAATTATTTAATTTGCTCTCGTTTAAGCTACTCAACAATACTTAATGTTGTTAAACATGGCAAGAGATGAAGCATAATTAAACTAACTATTTAGGCAAGTTTAAATGAGGCTGAAAATAAAAACAACAATTCCAGAAAATCCCCATATGCATATATTGAATTTAATGCAAACAACAATTTTAAACATTTTAAATATTGTTATCATGATGCGGATGACATATGCAAGTTATATGCAATTTTTATGAAAATGTTGACATTAGCATGTTATGAAGCATTTTTCACCGTGGCGGAACGAAAGGGGTGCCACGGCAACGACAACGGAAATGACGCCACGTCAACATTCCGATGATCCGACAACTCGTCGAGATGTAGGTGCAAACGAAAATGGGCGTGAGTGTGTCCTGCAAGGACGGTGGGGTGATCCCGGACACCGGGTTCCCACATGTCGGTGGCATGGCAAAAGAGGAACGCGCAAGCGACAATTCGGACACGGTGCAAACACGAGCATCACATCAACACACATGCATTCGTTCATGGCGTCGTCTCGGTGGTTATACCTTTGAAGCATGCGTTTTCGGAGAGGATCGACTTTGATGGTAGCGGAAGTAGTGGTTCTCGGTTCGGAGGGGAACTCGACGAATCCGAGTCCTTCAGGGGTCGACGGTAGTGGTACTCGTGACGATAGTGGAACTTGACGTTTATGGTCCACGGGTCTTCACGACGGTAGTCGTACACGGTCCGAAGGTCGGGGTCCGTAGAGGTACTCGGGGTATTGCGACAGTAGTGGTACAAGGTCGTCGTGGGAAGTAGTCGTACTCGCGAACATGTCGGATCCACGGCGACGGTAGTGGAACTTCACCGATCCGTGGTCTCCGGGCGTAGTGGTACTTGGCGAATCCCGAAACGGTCTTGACGATCCAAAGTGGCACAAGTGAGATGCACATCCACGGAGTCTTCGGACTGGGGCTCCGGGTACAGGATTTGAGGGTCTCGGTGGTGGCCATGGGGCCTTGGGCTACCGGTGAAGTAGTGGCCCATGGGGTGACGCAGCGCGAGCAGTCAACGCAGGCGACCGAGCGGCTGCTTGATGTGGATGGCACGGGCAACTCTTCGGGCGCAACCCCACCATGGCAGGAGGATGGCGACGACGGGAGATGACTAGGTCGCTCGATGAGGCGAGGGCGTCGGGACAACGAGGAACAACGGAGAGGCACGGGTCTGGTATCCGGCGAGGACGACCGGACTGGTCGAGGGAATCGAGGGGTTGGAGGAGAGCGGGGTCGAGCGTGGTGGCGGCGGAGCAGAGATGGAGTCCGGCAGGACCAAGGAGGCCCGGCGAGGCTGGTGGTGCAGCGTGAGGAAGGAGAGGCCGGAGCGACGACGAGCCGAAGGACGACGAGGATGAGGGAGCTCCTCTCCCTGGCGCGAGGAGGGAGACGAGTGGGCGGAAAGGGGATCGAGGCGCAGAGGGCATCGAAAGGCAGGCGCGAGCAACCATAGAAGGGAAGGCGTCGAGCACGAGGAAGAGGAAGACAGAGATGGCGCAGGGCAGCGGCCTGCTGGGTCATCAGCGTGGGCGCCATGGCAGGAGGCCAAGTTAGCGGTCGAGGGGATCGGCGTGGGGTTCTGCCTCTCTGCGTGTGTGTGTTGTGGGTGTGGCGGCGCGAGCAGGGGAACGAGGGAGAGGGGGTCGAGCAAAGGGTTCGCTAGGGTTACAGGGCAGCGGCTGGGACTAAGGTGCAGATGGGCCGACCTGAGTTCTTGGCTGGGCTCTCTCTCTCCCTCATATTCTTTAGCAGAAAAGAATTAGAGAGAAGAAAAGATAGAGAGGGTTAGGGAAAGAATTTGCGCATCCAGATAATTTTCCCGGACTCATAAAAATAAGCTTGATCCAAGAAAATAGAAAGTGAGCATGGGCGTAGAGTTGAATTCCACCTCATTTGAATTAATTCAAATGGGTTTGAACTAGGACTAGGATTTAGAAGTGCCCAAAAATATTGAGACTTTAGGAGGACCCTCAATAAAAGACATAAGAATTGTTGGCAAAGTTTGAGGCAGGGAATTGAGATAGAAAAAGCATGGAAGTTAAACTCCAGGTGTGTTATGGTGATTCCAAAGTTAATGGAATATTTTAATATAGCTCCCTAATAATATTGGGAGACTTTTATATGTTGTAAAGAGAAATCACCATCTGCATTTCCCTCAATTTAAATGGACCGTAGATCCATCCAATTTATTTAGCTGAGTCTTAAAAAGGGGTGCAAGATGACATGATGCAATGCACATGATGCAAAGATGAATGCAACAACCAAACAAATCACATAACGAATCTCAGAATCCATGGAAGGCATCTAGAGTGCCGGTCTTGGGGCGTCACAGACAAGCTGACACGTGTTTCCTTTGGCCAATGAGAATTTTACATGTGGAAAATCCCCATTGGTCCGAGCTCTTAATGGGTTATCGGATCAAAAACTGGACCCGATAGCTTAACGGCGACCCATTACGGTGGATGCCACATGTCGGTTACCCTGGACGAACTTGAATATTGACAGACTGCTTTCCTTAGTTTCCAAAGTACATAGCGAGGGGGTGGAGTTTGATGAGGACATCAATACCATTGTTACACCCACATCCCCTGCTACTATACATACTGGACCGATTACTAGAGCTCGCGCACGCCAATTACCAGGTACTTTCGTTTCTTGGCAATGATTCTAATATTCATGAGAATATGATGCTGCCTAAAATTGGATACATTTGTTTTACTTACAAATGAAGGGCCTAGCTTGGAGAAGGATGAACATCGGAGCAAGAACAAGCATGGAGTTGATGGCATGCACAAGGGAGACAAGAACAGAGTTTCAAGTGATCATTTCAGGACTGTGAAGCCACCATAATGAGTGCATGAAGCCTTGGACAAAATATACAAGATGCCACTTCATAATTTTCGTCCAGAGGCTATTCTTGGTGCTGCATCACCTTATTTTTGGGCCAGACCCATGTAATTTCAAAATACTTCAATATAGGTTGTTTTTAGAGTCCGTATGTGTGGGGAAACAAGAGTTAAGGTTGGTTTCGGACCCCTCCTCCAAGGGCCACGAAATTCCCTCCTCTTCCTCCATATATACAGCCCTTAGGGCATTGTTTAGACTTTGGGTTTTTTTAGACTAAAGTTCGGCGACCGAAAATATTTTTTCCCTATCCTATTTTTAGCCTTTTCTGAATCTTTTGAGCCACGTGCCATCATAGTGATTCTTTGTAGCACTTTTTCGTTGTCGCTGCCCTGATTTCCGAAAAAAAATTGTCAAAAAAATTTCGTGCCCATCCTGTCATTTTGACTTGGGAAGATTTTGAGACACTCGCCATTATAGTGATTTTTCGCACAAAAAAAAGAGGAGCGCAAAAAAAAATAGAGCAATTTTTTTTCAGAGTGCGCTTTTCCCTTGTTTACGTGCAGCGCCGTGATTTTGTTAGTGTTCTAGGCTCGCGTCTCTAGCACGGTCTAGCCTAGGACCAGCACAGTGCCGTCGTTGAGCGTTTATTCAACTTTCATTTCTCTATTGATTATTGCTAACCCTTTTTGCTACCATATTATAAGCCTTCCTAGATCCACATACATTTACGTCATGCATTGACTCTCCCTGTTAATCTCTCTATCCAAGCTTTGAGAGCTTTGACTACAACGGGTGCCGATCACCGCCTGCTGCTGGGTAAGAATTGGTAAGAATTGAGATTTGTTTGACGGATTTGTGGCACCCACCACCACCATTTTATAGTAGTCTGTAGGATCATATTCTTGTGTGTTTCTATTGCTCAAGTCGATGAGACTGACTGGGAGAACATGACGAACAAGGAGTTGCATGATAAATTTCAGCAAATGATGACTGAACAGGTGCAAGATGAGCTGAACAATTTTGAAGAGGCCATGGATAAGATAGCTGGCCTTGAGAAGACGTTCGAAAGAAAGCTTGATAACAGATTTAATGAACTGCTTGCGCGTCTTCCACAACCACCACCGGCTGCACCTTCCGCACCTCTGCAACAACAACAACAACAACAACAACAACAACAACAACAACAACAACAACAACAACAACAACAACAACAACAACAACAACAACAACAACAACAACAACAACAACAACAACAACAACAACAACAACAACAACAACAACAACAACAACAACAACAACAACAACAACAACAACAACAACAACGACGACGACTACCTCCACGTCGCGAAACAACCCTCCACCGAGCAAACCATGTCCCTCTTGAGGCTGGCCAAACTGTTGGTGCTGCTGTTGATACTTATGTGGCTCCTGCTGCTGATGAGGAGGAGGATGATTATGCGGGAGATTACGAGGATGAGGTTGATCAAAATCAGAACTACATGCAACCACCAGCACCAGGTCGTCCATATGCAAATAATCGCAATGGTAGGGCTGCATTACCAGCTCAGGTACGAGATCATGACCATCTTCCTAAAATGAAATTGAATATTCCACCATTTGAGGGTAGATATGTTCCTGATATATATCTTACTTGGGAGTTAGAAACCGAACAATGTTTTACATGTTTAAAATATCCCGAGGAGAGACGTGTTGCTGCTGCACTTTGTGCTTTCACTAGTTTTGCTTGTGTGTGGTGGTCTGAACATCGTAGATTATATCCGAATAATATTCCAACTACTTGGGCTGCTTTGAAAACTGCTATGCGTACTTGTTGGGTTCCACCATATTATCAACGTGAATTACTTCAAAAATTGCAGCGTTTAAGACAAGGAAAAAATCTGTAGAGGAATATTATCAGGAATTACAAACTTGCATGATTAGATGTGGTATTGGTGAGGATAATGAAGCTATGCTTGCATGTTTTATGGGTGGATTAAATAGAGAGATTCAGACCATTCTAGAGTATAAGGAGTATAATAATATCACTTGTTTATTCCATCTTTCTTGTAAAGTTGAACGTGAAGTGCAGGATCGACAGCTTTTAAAACTAAGTTTGGTTTATATGAGTGGTTAGTCATGCCTTTTGGGTTAACTAATGCACCTAGTACTTTCATGAGACTAATGAACGAAGTTTTACGTGCTTTCGTTAGACGATTTGTGGTAGTCTATTTTGATGATATACTGATTTATAGCAAATCTTTGGAAGAACATTTGGAACATTTACGTGTTGTTTTCATTGCTCTGTGTGATGCACGTTTGTTTGGTAACCTTGGGAAGTGCACCATTTGCACTAACCGTGTTTCTTTTCTTGGCTATGTTGTTACTCCACAGGGAATTGAAGTTGATAAAGCCAAAATTGAAGCTATTGAGAGTTGGCCGCAGCCCAAAACGGTCACACAAGTGAGGAGTTTTCTTGGACTCGCTAGTCTCTATAGGCATTTTGTGAGCGATTTTAGCACCATTGCTGCACCTCTCAATGAGCTTACAAAGAAGGATTTGCCTTTTGTTTGGGGTACCGCACAGGAAAAAGCCTTCACGGTATTGAAAGATAAGTTGACACATGCTCCTTTACTCCAACTTCCTGATTTTAATAAGACTAATTGTAACGCCTGGATAATTAGGCTACAGTAATCCCACGTTAATGATGCCACGTCACCACGGTTACTGTTGTTAATCTCGTGTTAGTTCAAAATCCATTCAAATTCAAAATTGAATAAAAGGCAAACAACAAAAGTTTTCAAACTTTAAAACTAAAATGTTCGGGTTGTGCCAAATAATGCGTAGATAATTATGGTGGAGAACCACACTTTTATAAAATGTTCAAATATTCAAATGGTAATAAAACAGTAGCAAAACTATTATTTAAATACTTTAAATACTCAACAATTACCAAATATTTTATTTTAGGTGCCAAGTTAATTGTGGCAGTGGACTAATTAGTAATAATAATTTAGGTGCTCCTTTGGCATTTTACAAAATTAAAATAAAATGTAACTAAAAGAAAACAGTAAAGAAATAAAAGAAAAATAGAAAAGGAAAAGCAAATCAAGAGAAAACCAAAAAAGGGAATAGGCCTCGGCCCACCCGACCAGGCCCAGCCCATCTTCCTCCCCGTTCGTCTTCTCTGTTCACCCGACCCCGTGCGCGCCCAAGTCGCGTCCCCACCGAACCCACCTCGCCGTCGGCGCCTCGGTGGATAAGGACTCCACCCCCTGGCGCCTCGGGCTCTCTCCCCGCTCGCCCACTTGCCCCCTCTCGCTCGCCTCTGCGCCTCCCCTCCTCCCAGATCCACCTCTCCCCTCTCCTCTCGCTCGATCCCGAGCGCGCCCGTCACCATGGCCCCGTCCTAGCCGCGGCCACTGTCGCCACCTCGCCTCGTCCCCATGACAAATCGGTTCTCCGGCCCTCGCTACTTCCTCCCGACCACCTGCTCGAGCCGGGACCCCCTACATCACCCCCAACACCGTCGCCTTCTTCCTCGGGTCGCTGCCGTCTTCTTTGACTCCGGCGACTGCTGCTGCTACTAAGCCTCTCACCGGCCTCCGTGTGTCGCGCGGTGAGCTCCTCTACCTCCTACCCTTCTCCGTTTGCTCTCGCGCGAACCCTAGCTAGCTCTCACAACGAGGCCGAACGCATCGCCGCGGAGCTCGTCGCCGACGCGTCTCCGGTGACGGTTTGGTCACGGGCTCGTACCCATTGGACTCGCCGCACCACGTAGATCCTCCCCAGCCTCCTCTTTTGCTCAATAGCGTGCTACCTCGCCGTTTCCGTCTTCGGCCGAAGCCGCTCCGCCCCTGGCCTCGATGCTGGTGCCGATTCCAGCCAACTCCGGCGACGCCACCACTGCTGTTCGACGCGCGTTGCTCCGCTCGTTCGAACGCGCCCTCGCGCGCGCGAAACGGTTGCCCGTAGGCGAAATCCGACGAGGTCCGAAGCCCTCCGCCGTGTTTGGCGTCACCGGCGACGTGCCGCCGGCCGTCGCTCATGTGGCACACCTGGGGCCACCCCGGGGTCACTGCCAGCGGGCCCCGCGGGCCCCGTTGACTGGGTTGACCCAGTCAACGTGCTGACTGGGCGTCTCTGTGACGCTGACATGCGGGCCCCGCCGCTTAATCTTCTAATTAAACGTTTTATTAATTAAAACTAATTAGTTTAGTTAATTAGTCCATGACAAGCGGGACCTACCTGCTAAATAACTCTGTTTAGTTAGTTTTAAAACTCTGATAACTCTCTGTCTATGACATGTGGGCCCCGCTGGACCCACATGTCAGTTTTGACCCTGGTCAGCGAGTCTGTTGACTGCTGACGTCATCCCCACGCAATGCCGACGTCATATTCCTTTTCTGTTAATATTGATAATTTCAGAAAATACTTTAATCTTTAAAAATTCATAGAAAATAAACCGTAACTCGGATGGAAATGTTTTCTACATGAAAGTTGCTCAGAAAAATCCAACGAATCCAAATACGTGGTCCGTTCATTTGTCACATGCCTCTAGCATGCTGAACATGGAACTTTCCCCCTCCGATCATTTGTCTGGCACAGGTCCGGAACCGGGAAAACATTCCCAGTTGAATTTCCCCCATCACCTATTCATGTAGACATACGTTAGGTCACACCCGACACGTCATATTACCACGTTATGCTTTGTGTTGCTATGTTTGCTTTATATTTACTGTTTCTTCCCCCTCTTCTCTCCGGTAGACCCCGAGACCGATGCTGCCCCTGTGATCGACTACGTCGACGACAACCCCCTCCTTGCCAGAGCAACCAGGCAAGCCCCCCCCTTGATCACCAGATATCGCCTATTCTTCTCTATACTGCTTGCATTAGAGTAGTGTATCATGTTACTGCTTTTCGTTATCCTATCCTGATGCATAGCCTGTCCTTGTTTCTACTGTTGTTACCTTTACCTGCAATCCTACATGCTTAGTATAGGATGCTAGTTTTCCATCAGTGGCCCTACATTCTTGTCCGTCTGCTGTGCTATACTATCGGGCCGTGATCACCTGGGCGGTGATCACGGGTATATACTTATATACCATATACATGACACATGTGATGACTAAAGTCGGGTCGGCTCGTAGGAGTACCCGCAATTGGATCTTTGTGGCGGAGCGACAGGGCAGGTTGAGACCGCCTAGGTGAGAGGTGGGCCTGGCCCTGGACGGCGTCCGCGGTTACTTCGACATAACACACTTAACGAGTTCTTGGTATTTGATCTGAGTCTGGCCATTTGGTCTATACGCACTAACCATCTACGCGGGAGTAGTTATGGGTATCCCGGCGTCGTGGTATCAGCCGAAGCCTTCGTGACGTCAGCGACTGAGTGGCGCGCGCCGGATTGGACTGGAACGCCACTAGGCTAGGTCTGCTTCCGGCCGCGTACGCAACATGCAGGTGTGCATAGGGTGATGGGCCCAGACCCCTGCGCGCATAGGGTTAGACCGGCGTGCTGACCTCTCTGTTGTGCCTAGGTGGGGCTGCGACGTGTTGATCTTCCGAGGCCGGGCATGACCCAGAAAAGTGTGTCCGGCCAAATGGGATCGAGCGTGTTGGGTTATGTGGTGCACCCCTGCAGGGAAGTATCTATTCGAATAGCCGTGTCCCTCGGTAAAAGGACGACCCGGAGTTGTACCTTGACCTTATGACAACTAGAACCGGATACTGAATAAAATAAACCCTTCCAAGTGCCAGATACAACCCGGTGATCGCTCTCTAACAGGGCGACGAGGAGGGGATCGCCGGGTAGGATTATGCTATGCGATGCTACTTGGAGGACTTCAATCTACTCTCTTCTACATGCTGCAAGATGGAGGCTGCCAGAAGCGTAGTCTTCGACAGGATTAGCTATCCCCCTCTTATTCTGGCATTCTGCAGTTCCGCCCACTGATATGCCCCTTTACACATATACCCATGCATATGTAGTGTAGCTCCTTGCTTGCGAGTACTTTGGATGAGTACTCACGGTTGCTTCTCTCCCTCTTTTCCCCCTTTCCTTTCTATCTGGTTGTCACAACCAGATGCTGGAGTCTAGGAGCCAGACGCCACCGTCGACGACGACACCTACGACACTGGAGGTGCCTACTACTACGTGCAACCCGCTGACGACGACCAGGAGTAGTTAGGAGGATCCCAGGCAGGAGGCCTTGCCTTTTCAATCGTTGCTACTTTTATGCTAGCCTTCTTAAGGCAAACTTGTTTAACTTATGTCTGTACTCAGATATTGTTGCTTCCGCTGACTCGTCTATGATCGAGCACATGTATTCGAGCCCTCGAGGCCCTTGGCTTGTATGATGATGCTTGTATGACCTATTTTATGTTTTAGAGTTGTGTTGTGATATCTTCCCGTGAGTCCCTGATCTTGATCGTACACGTTTGCGTGTATGATTAGTGTACGGTCAAATCGGGGGCGTCACAAGTTGGTATCAGAGCCGACTGCCTGTAGGAATCCCCCTTTCCAACTCCTTGGCCAAAGTAGAGTCTAGTCATTGAAAAACTTTTACTAACATGGCTGTGTGGCTTACGGGCCCACGTCGCCATTGGGTGGTATTAGAATCTTTTACTCCTTGTCTATACTCTGGGACTCTGATCTCTCTTCTATTCGGGTTAAGTGAATTTTGCTAAATCTAACATTAGGATCTCGTTATCACTTTCACCCGGAGAGCCCCTTATTACTGATGATCGTCTGCTGCCCGTGAAGACCCTGAAGATACTCTCCGCTGATAACCCGAGAACTTGTGTTTATCGCTTTTGCAATTCCCTTTCATCGATAAACTCCTATGGATAACCACGTATACTCGCCACTCATACAATGTTTCCCAGTTGATCTTGTTATTACAAGATACCCCAAAATTCTCTCTGTTGTTCCGAGAATCCTTTGAGCTTACTGCCTTGCTGTTCTTTGTCACCTGAATACCCCTACGGATAATTCTCGCACTTACCGAGTATCCGCTCATCCCCAGTTGATTCAAGTATTCCACAATAGTCTTCAAAATACTATTCGATCTTCCGAAAATCCTCAGGAGCCTATTGCTCTTGAAATTCTTGTTTGCTTGCATTATGGTTAATCCCATAAGTCTCGTAATCTTATTGGCATCTCTTGTCATTATCATTTTGAGTCCGTTGATTCAATTTGTTGCGAATGCTCGCAATCCTCAATCATATCCTAGAATTCATTCTTTCGGCTCAGACGTCATTTTAAACGTGAGCTGGATCTCGACCTATCAAATTGCCATCGATTGTACCCCTAAGCCTACTCAACTTATCCATCCTTGATCAGAGCGTTGCTTCTGACCCCCTGATTTGGAGATCATAATTCTTTTGCATTTGAAATTTGAGTTAGTCAGTTGTTTCTATAATCAGATCTCCTTGCATTCTTACTTCCACTGGTTGTGTGCCGATGCTCACATCGGCTCTGTTATGGACCGACAGGTCCTTTAATGGATTTTATCCGACAACATCCCTCATATTTAATCACCTTGTGAGTTCTTTCCCTGATACATAATGCCTTTAGTAAATTGTATCCTCTCGTTTTGACACCCATGCTCTACTATCGAGCTTGGGTTATTTACCCCTGAAGCTTGTGGTATATGTTTCCACGATGCCCCGATGGGTTGAACCTATGCCTTTCATAGTAGGTGTGAACTCGAAAGTTTTCATGAGTCATACTCTTCTGGTATTTTGCCAGATAAAAATTTTCAACACTGCAACTTCATCAAACGCAAGAAGTGAATGAAAGGTTATGCATTGAAGAAGTGGGAGTCGACCTTGAACCTTGTGTTCATGCCCATGGACACGATGTATACCTTATCATGGAAGCTTCTCTTAAAAATAATTATCCCCTTGTTATAAGTTCATCTGGTATCCGTGGACGTGGTTCCGACCATGTTTCTCCTTGATTCCGTTTCTCGTGCAAGTTTGAGCACTTGTCTTCTGCAGAGCAATACCCTAGTCCAACCTTTACCTTGATCTGTCGTCGAGTATTACCCCCTGGTATCTCGAGATTATCATGGAACTGCATAACTTCTTATGAGTTCTCCATCAAGTATTACATTCTCATTGATTCCAATTTTTCACGGGCTCCGAGTTGTTAGAACCCCTCAAGGACACCGATAAGTGAATCAATTCCACACTCCGATTCAATAACTCTAAGTAATTTTCGTTGCTTATGAGTTTAATAATCATTTAAGTCATTCCTAGCCTGATTGGCTATATCCTTAGCGTGCTAAATTTTAACTGTGCTACCTGGTCCTTAACCGTGGAGCACAACTTTCGATGATGAGCTAAGCTTATGTCGATCTTCCTCATCTTATCGTTTCACCTCCAACAACAAGCTTGGTTTGGAGTTTGTGTCGTACCCTTGGTTCCAATAATTTTTCGCTTCACCATTCCTTTGGCTTGATGTCATTGCCGATCGATTACATCTTCAAGAAACCTCTCGACAAGTGTGTCGTGATCATCGTCAACATTTTAACTTCTTCCAAGATATCAATTGAATTCATGATGAGAAATTCCCTGCTTGTCCCTCGATGATCTGTGTTATCATCGACCACATCCATGCCTTCCTTTCAAACACAGACTTGGTCTTGTTTGAATGAACTTTAAGTTCCTTGCTATCCAGCAATTGTTCTTCTTTACCTTGGAACATTAACATCTCTTTTGTCCTCAATGTTGTGAGAATTTCACCACCTCTTAAGAAATCTTGGTATGGTGATACTTCTCACCATCACTGTTGAGGATATGGACCTTAGAGTCACCCGCCAGGAGGGGCCGGGTTACTCGTACGGTTGTTGCCAGAAGCCCGGAGCCAAGTTTCGAGACGATGGGCCAGAGATGGGCTGAGACCCGGATATGGCTTAAGGCCCGTAGTTATAATTATTATTGTAGAACTTGTAGCGTAAGGCAAGTATAGTTTAGAGTCCGAGCCGGATACTCTTATAAGCCGGCCGGGACTCTAAGGGCTGCTGGGCGTCAGCCTCCCTATATAAAGGGACGACCCGGCAGCGGATTGAGGGCGACAACAATCTCATCGAGAGCCGGGCATAGCAGTTTAGCTCCCTGGTGATCGTAACCTTAATCAATATCACCTCAAACTGGACGTAGGCTTTTACCTTCACCGTAAGGGGCCGAACCAGTATAAACCCTCGTGTTCCTTGTCCCGCATTAACCCCTCCAAGCTTCCTAGCTGCGATGGCTCCACGACTAAGTCCTAGCTCGAGGACATCTGCCGTGACAATTCCACGACAGTTGGCGCCCACCGTGGGGCCAGCGCACGGTGGATTTGAGTTCTTGAAGGGCAGCTTCGAAGGGCTCAAGGGATACGATGTAGGCCGGATGACCAGGAGTCGCCGCGGCAAGCTCTACATCGACGATGCGGACTGGGGCCCCGACGCCGGCTCAATTGAGTACGGGTACCGGGTCCCCTTCGGCGGAATTCATGTCTTCATTGGCAAGATTGGTGAGCCGGGCCCCGAGCCGGATCTCTGCGCCGATCTCATCGAAACGGCTCAGCGCGCACGACCCGCCCGGGCCCGGCCTGCCTTAAGGTGCACTTTTGTGGGATGCATCCATGGAGGGCCCTCTGATCCATCTGGGTCTGGTGATGAGGCGGCCACCGGCTCTGACGGCGAGTCGGCCACCGATGAATCAAACTCGTTGTACCAACTTCAAGATGGCAGGCTCATGGGTTGTTCCGATGGCGACAGTATTCCAGACCTTTTTGAGCCGCCAAGTCAGGTTGGAGTTTTTATGGCTGGTGCGCAGCCTATTCAGAACCCCGCTGCTGGATCGGGAAACCCGGTGCCTTCTCCGGCTCAGGTGCTGATGGATCTCACGGACAAGATGACGGCCCTGTTAACCGCCACGGTTGACCCAGCGAATCAAGCTCAGCATGATGCGGAGGTGGCACAATTAAAATTGGATTTGATAAAAGCTAAAGAGGATCTTGCAGCGGAAGGGATCAGGCTGGCTGCGGAGCGGGCAGCTCTCGACGCCCGGACTCAGCTGATTCAGGCGCAGTCCTTCCAACTCACGATGGATCAGAACGCGGCCAACGAGATCATGAGAAGGAGGCATCAGAAGGCCCAGTCTCGGCTTCCACCGGTTTACGATCCACGCAATCTCTTCAACACGCTGGGTGCAGGGTCTAGTAACCCGCCAGGGGTCATTGCGCCCGGGTCTGGACCCCTTATTCAGCCACGAGTGATGGGGCCTCCCCAGGTGCCCCCTGCCCCGCCTCAGTATGTGCCAATACCCCCGGGTCATTATGATAACCCGCTGGAGAACATGGTGGCCGCGGCAGCGCGACTGGCGACTCTTCCCGTTGACGGCGACTCTCCGGTGGCCATCGAAACCCGCCGGGTCAGGGAACTCCTGCAGACGGCACTGGCACAGCAAGAGGCGTACTCCTACAGCCGGGACAGGATCCACTCGACCCCTCGTCTAGGCCAGAGCCCGAGTTACAGCCGGCACATGGTCTCAGCAACCGGCTCAAGTAATGTCCGACGCCATGACCCGCCCCCTGGCCATGGCCCGGCTCATAATGGGGCCTTGTATGCGGCAAACCAAGCGCGGCAAGAGGCGGAGCAGGTGCCTCAATTGACGGCTTACCAGACCCCCCCGGCTTATCCGACGACGTCCGTTGATGTGGGTATTTCTACCAGGACCAGGGGTGTCCCTTGTTTGGTACCAGCCATCCGTAATGAACGTCTACCTAAGGACTTCAAGGGCCCTAGGAAGGTGCCTAACTATACGGCGGACTTACAGCCTGTAGCCTGGATTGAGAGTTATGAGATGGCTATGGAATTGCTGGAGGTCAGTGAGGCGGCCATGGCCAAATATTTCACCATGATGTTAGATGGAACTGCCCGCATGTGGTTGAAAGGGCTACCGCCGAACTCCATTGGGTCTTGGGATGAGCTGAAAGCCCGGTTCATTCAAAACTTCAAAGATACCTGCAGGCAGTCTATGTCAATTGTGGATCTGACTAACTGTAAGCAGCAGGAGGGTGAATCCACGACCCATTGGGTTCGCCGGGTCAAGGAGATCATACATTCATCAGATAAGATGGATGACGGCTCTGCAGTCTTAATGTTGGAACAGAACTGTCGCTTTGTGCCCCTTAAGATGAAACTCGGGTGGCTTAAACGTGACTGCACCGATATGGGTACCCTAATGGCGGCTCTTGTCAAGTACGCCGATTCTGATGGTACCAAGGATCCCCCTTCAGACGATGAAAGGACAGGGAAGGGAAAGAAGAACGGCAATGGCAAGGGTCCTCAGTTTAACCCGGGGAACCAAGGAGGAGGCAAGCGTAAGGCCGATGGCAGCCTAGAGTTTGTAGCCAACGCCAACTCCCAAGGTAGTAACCCGCGACGCAAGGGGAGGCCCCCTCCCCGAGGCGGCGGGTCAGGTCCAACGCTGGAGCAGCTGTTGAATGAACCTTGTCCAAGGCATGGCTCTAGAGAGAAGCCAGCGACTCATCTGTGGAAGGATTGCACGATCATGAAGGCCTTTAAGAGCTACAATGGCCCGGGCGGCGGCTCAGGCGCCGGCGGTTTTCATGGCACGGGCGGCGGCTCAAATTCCGGTCCTCAAAACGGTCAAGGGGGCTTTAATCAACAGTCTGGTCAGGGTCATCAACAGCAGCAGGGGGGTTATCAGACCAACCCAAAGCAGCTTAGCGGTGGATAGTATCATGTGTTGACCACTAGTTTGTGCAAACGAGATCAGAAGCTTCACAAGAGGGCTGTGAATGCTGTTGAGCCGGCGGTTCCACGCTACTTGCGGTGGTCTGAGCAGCCTATAGTGTGGAGTAGGGAGGATCACCCCCCCCGGTGGATAACCCGGGCCACTTGGCCTTAGTGGTAGCTCCTCAGGTGGGAGGTTATAAGTTCACAAAGGTACTCATGGATGGAGGTAGCAGCATCAACATCCTCTATTATGAGACTTTTCGCCGTATGGGGCTGGTTGATAAGAACCTCAGCCGGTCAAACACTATCTTCCATGGTGTGGTACCTGGTAAGTCGGCTTATCCAGTCGGCAAGATCGAATTAGAAGTGGCTTTTGGTGATGAGAACAACTACAGGGTGGAGAAATTGACCTTTGAGGTGGTCAAGATAAGAAGTCCATACCATGCTATATTTGGACGGCCGGCTTACGCCAAGTTCATGGCGCGGCCGTGTTATGTGTACTTACAACTCAAGATGCCGGGTCACAATGGGACCATCACGGTTCACGGCAGCCGGAAAGTGGCTCTCGAGTGTGAGGAAGGTGATGCAGCTTATGCAGAGTCTGTTTGTGCAACAGAGGAGTTGAAGTTTTACAACGACAATGTTGACCCAACAGACATGACTTCTTTAAAGAAGCCGACTACGGAGGCTGAGCCGGCGATGAAATTTAAGTCGGCTGATGAAACTAAGCTTGTTGATTTTGTTCCAGGAGATTCATCTCAGCAGTTTAGCATCAGTGCCAATCTGGATCCAAAATAGGAAAGCGCGCTCATCGAGTTCATCCGTGAGAATAGGGACATCTTTGCGTGGAAGCCTTCTGACATGCCAGGTGTACCTAGAGAACTCGCTGAGCATACTCTCAATATTGATCCGAAATTTAAGCCAGTCAGACAGTTCCTTCGACGGTTTAATGAGGAGAGGCGGAAAGCCATTGGTGAGGAAGTGGCCCGACTCTTAGCGGTCGGGTTTATTGTTGAAGTTTTTCACCCAGAATGGTTGGCTAACCCGGTGCTCGTGCTCAAGAAGAACGGCACCTGGCGGATGTGTGTGGACTACACGGATTTGAACAAGGCGTGTCCGGCTGATCCTTTTGCTCTCCCCTGTATTGATCAAATCATTGATGCTACGGCAGGTTGTGCACGCTTAAGTTTCTTGGATGCTTATTCTGGGTATCATCAGATTAAGATGGCAGTTAAGGACCAGGAGAAGACGGCATTCATCACTCCCTTTGGAGCCTTCTGCTATGTTTCTATGCCCTTTGGACTCATGTGTGCACAGGCGACTTACCAGCGTTGTGTACAGAATTGTCTTCATAAACAGATCGGGCGCAATGTTCACGCTTACGTGGACGATATTGTGGTTAAATCCATCAAGGAGGAAACCCTGATAGATGACTTAAGGGAAACCTTCGATAATCTCCGGGTCTACAAGATGATGCTTAACCCGGCCAAGTGTGTTTTTGGTGTTTCTGCAGGCAAACTATTGGGCTTCTTGGTTTCTGACAGAGGCATTGAGGCCAACCCGGAGAAGATCAAGCCCATCACCTCCCTAGCTAAGCCGGCATGTATAAATGATGTTCAGCGTTTGGCGGGTCGCATCGCTGCTTTAAGCCGGTTTATAAGCCGTTTGGGTGAGAAGGCTATGCCCTTATATCAGTTGATGAAGAAAACTGATAACTTTGTCTGGAATGATGCAGCTGATACCGCTTTTGAGGATTTGAAAAAGCAACTGGCAGAGCCCCCCGTCCTTGCTGCTCCGGTTGATAAGGAGCCCTTGCTACTGTATGTGGCGGCAAACGCACGAGCCGTCAGCGTGGCTATTGTGGTGGAGCGCAAGGAGGCGGGTAAGGAGCATCCGGTTCAGCGGCCGGTTTATTATGTCAGCGAGGTGCTCATTGAGTCCAAGCAGCGGTACCCGCATTGGCAGAAGCTCGTATATGGTGTGTTCATGGCGAGCCGGAAGCTCAAGCATTATTTTCAGGGTCATCCCATCACTGTGGTCAGTTCTGCCCCTCTTGGTGATATTATCCAGAACAGAGAGGCTACAGGGAGAATTGCTAAGTGGGCTATAGAACTTGGACCTCATGGCCTCAAATATGTGCCACGCACTGCTGTTAAATCTCAGGCTTTGGTGGATTTCATCAATGATTGGACGGAGTCTCAAGTGCCTGAGCAAAAGCCGGATAACACTTATTGGACTATCCACTTCGATGGGTCCAGACAGTTGGAGGGCTCGGGGGCTGGTGTTGTATTGGCTTCCCCTAAAGGTGACAAGTTCCATTATGTGCTACGGTTGATGTTTCCTTGCACTAACAATGCGGCTGAATATGAGGCTTTGCTCCACGGTCTTCGGGTGGCTAAGGAGATGAGCTTAAGCCGGGTAAGGTGCTTTGGTGACTCAAACCTGGTGGCTCAACAAGTATCAGGCACCTGGGATTCTAAGGATCCTCTCATGGCGGCTTATCGCCGCGAGGTTGATGCCATTGCTGGGCACTTTCAGGGATACCAAGTGGAGCACATTGGTCACCGGAAGAACGAGGCGGCTGATTCTTTAAGCCGGCTAGGCTCTCAGCGAAAACCGGTGCCGTCTAACACTTTCTTGGATGTCCTATATAACCCTTCGGTTAGGTTGCCTACGGAGGAGGACTTGGCTATCCCTGACCCGGAGGCACGACTGGTGGCGGCTCTTCATGTCATACCAGACTGGACAATGCCGTATCTGGCTTATATAACCCGGGGAGAGTTGCCTGAGGATGAAACTTTGGCCAGGCAAATAACCCGGCGGGCTAAGTCAATGATCGTCATCGATGGCGAGTTACATCATCGCAGTGTTTCAGGGGCATTTCAACGTTGTATCTCCCCTGCGGAAGGCCAAGAGATCTTGCGGGAGATCCATGAAGGGGATTGTGGTCATCATGCCGGCTCAAAATCTCTTGTGGCCAAGGCTTTCCGTCATGGTTTTTATTGGCTGACGGCTCACGCTGATGCAGAGGACTTGGTCAGTAAATGTGATGGTTGCCAAAGGTTCTCACGACGGGCTCATGTGCCAGCTCAGGAGTTGAGGATGATCCCAATCACTTGGCCCTTTGCGGTCTGGGGGCTTGATATGGTTGGGCCTTTTAAACGGTCCAAGGATAAGAAGACCCACCTCTTGGTGGCAGTTGATAAATTCACAAAGTGGGTGGAAGCTGAGCCAGTTAGCAAGTGCGATGCAGCCACGGCGGTTCAATTTATGAAAAAGGTGATTTTCCGCTTTGGTTTTCCGCACAGTATTATAACTGACAATGGCACCAATCTCTCCAAAGGCGCCATGGAAGAATTTTGTCAACGAGAGCATATCCGACTTGATGTTTCTTCAGTGGCTCATCCTCAATCCAATGGTCAGGCTGAAAGAGCTAACCAGGAAATTCTGAAGGGTATCAAGCCCCGGCTTTTGGTCCCTTTACAACGGACGCCGGGTTGTTGGGTGGAGGAGTTGCCTTCCGTCTTATGGAGCATCAACACTACTCCTAACAGGTCTACGGGCTTCACGCCTTTCTTCATGGTTTATGGAGCAGAAGCAGTCCTCCCCAGTGACATCTGTCACGATTCACCTCGCGTGGCGGCTTATGTTGAGACGGATAATGAACAGGCGCGTCAAGATGCTCTGGATTTGTTGGACGAACAGCGTGATGTGGCAGCAGCCCGTTCAGCGATTTACCAACAAGACCTGCGCCGTTATCATAGCCGCCGGGTCAAATCCCGGGTCTTCCAGGAAGGCGACCTTGTGCTCCGGCTCATCCAGGATCAAACAGATGCACACAAGTTATCCCCACCTTGGGAAGGGCCCTTTGTGGTCAGCAAGAACTTGCACAACGGGTCATATTACCTCATTGATATTCGGGAGCATAAAAATTCGCATAAATCTGAGGAGGAGACCCGTCGGCCGTGGAACATAGCTCAGCTTCGGCCTTACTACACTTGAGCTACCGGCTCTCGTGGTGTACATATTTATCTCAGACATGTATATATTATGATAAGCAATAAAGCAGGACCTCTGTCCTCTTTTCTCCTCCAAATATGCGTGTGTTGCTTTTTACATGCTGACTTAAAGGAGGATCCGGCTTATGATCGTATTCGAATCTAGCCGTAAGCAGTAAGGTCACTTGGGGGCTTCCTGTTCAAACATGGGTCGTATTCGAACCAAAGAGAACATAGCTGTCGATACCCACTTGATTGGCAACGTGCCGAGCTCATTGGGAAGTTGCCTTTGGTCATATTTGAATCACAGCTTAACCCCTCTGAGAACCGACGTGGATCATATTCGAATCAGCATCGTGAAACAATTTTAAGAATCACTTGGGGCCTTCCTGTTCAAACATGGGTCGTATTCGAACCAAAGAGAACATAGCTGTCGGTACCCTCTTGATTGGCATCGCCACACCCACTGGGGGCTATATGATCGTATCCGAATCTTAGCTTAACCCCTTGGGGCCGGGTCTTTGGTCGTATTCGAACCGGAAGCCCCTAAGTTCTTCTGCTTTTTCACAAGTTTATTCTGAGGTATGCATGGCCGGGTCTCACTTGCCGGCTTAACTTTGGTTTACAGTGTTAGTTGCTCGTCATGGGTGTCATTAAAGCAAGTAAATCAGAGTTAAGGTGTCAACCTTACTGCCCGGGTTATTTAAACCGGAAGATGTCTACAGGCTGTTAAGTGTGTTATTTTGGCTATGTTCAGAGTATAATTAAGGACCAGCCTTTTTTGATTCATATTCCGGGTTATTTATCTCAAACACCTGTTTCTCAGGGCGGTAAGCCGCCTCGAGACTTGTGATTTGCCTTTTCTATGCAGATATTTAAAGGCATCTTTTGAGGTTGAGAAAAACAAAGGGATGATTATGACCCGGAGAAACATCAAAGAGACAAATTCAAAGGGCTTTTGCATTCAAAACGTGCACGATGACACGGCAGAGATAAATTGTTGCATTTACTCCATTACAATAATTTTTCAAGTCTAAAGGATGGAACAATGTTTGATAAGCCGCCAGCTAACTTATGATGCCCGCTGAGTTGAAGTCCCCGGCTCATTTCTATCTTCTCCTCCGGCTGATCCCAAGACCTCGAAGGTCGATGATTTCCAGTTGATGCCGCTGAGAGCTTCGAACTGGGCTTCTTCGTCAATTAACCCGGCCGGGTCAATCTCCGGGGCGAAGGTGTGCTGACGAGCCAGAGGGATCAGATTGAGGGCTTCATAGCGAGGGGTTGGAATCCTCTGATTCTCCGCATCATAACCCGGCTGGTACTTGGTTAAGTCGGTGTCGTTCCCGATGAGGGTGGCCACCGGGCGTACAGCCTTCACACATGCCGCGAAGTCCTTCTAGTCGAAGGCTGAGCCGTCTTCCTTCAGGCTTGGGTAACCCAGGGCGATGTCTGCCGGGTCTAGCTCCGGTAGGAATGCTTTGGCCCGGCTCAGCGCGGCAATTGCTCCGGCTCTCGCGGAGGCCCATCGTAGCTCCTGGATCCGCTGCGGCAGAACAGCGAGCCGGCGCAGGACTTCGGCCAGATGAGTTGGCACCTCGTTGGATAGGGCCACCACAGCTAAGGCACGCTGTGACCCGGTGTAGAGTTGTTCCACCAGGGTGTACACGGCCTTTAACTTGGTGACCACGCTCTGGTTGAGGTTGGCACTCCTGGGACCTGTTTAACAAGATCAGATAAGCCGATGACAAGGATGAATCATGACATATACAGACTTGATGAAATCCGGTGAGGCGACTTACCGAAGATAGCAGCCACCATTTGGGAAACCTGGCGCTTTAGGCCGGAGAGCTCAGCGGTCTTCTCAGTAAGGGCCTTCTCCGCCTGTTCTGCCCGGGTTACCAGTGTGGCCTTCTCTTCGACCCAGGCTTTCCTCTCAGCATCAAACTCGGTCTTCAACTTTTCTTGAGAGGCAATGCTGGATACAAACTTGGCGTTTGCCTTCTGGGTCTCCGTCTCCTGCATCTTTAGCCGGCTCTTGAGATCCGCAAGGTCCGCCTCTAGTTTCTTGCCAATAGCCTGCATGTATTTCCGGGTTAAGTAACAGTTGTTATATAAGTCCCAAGCGCTTTCCAAGCAAAGGCACTTGGCACTTGGGGGCTAATGCATATTGAACGTATCTATCTACGTACTGCCGGCTCAGTTGCGTAAGCCAGAACCTAAGTCTACAACATATTCAAGTATAAGTCATCGAGTTGGGGGCTAGCATGGCAAAGGTAACTATGCAGTAAAGTAAGAAGACAGCAGAAGGGTACCTCGGATTTTTGTTGGATCTGGTTGACCATGGCAACCTCGGCGTCCCGGCTCTTGTGGACTTGGCTGATGTAGCCAGAGACGAGCTCTCCAATGCTCAAGTCGGTGCAGCCGGAGAGATCCAGGTTCACCCGGTGGGGCTGCAGTAACTCCCCCTTCGCGGAGCATTTGGCCAACGCGGTCGGTCTCCCCGGCTCAACGAATTCCGTCCGGGTGATGATCACGTCCGGGTCGTCTGCTGGTGGAGCTGAGCCGGAGGCCTCCGGATTAACCGAAGCTTCGGTTGTTGTCTTGGTAGTCGGGGCAGGGGCCTCAGGCGCCGTGTCCATTGGAGTGGTGGCTTCGGGGGCGGAGGCAGTTGGCGGCTCTTGAGCCGTCGCCTCCGGATCAGGCAAGTCTAGCACTCCGGCTGACCTGGTCTTCTTTGCTCTCTTGGTGAGCTTTGCCTGGGCACTGAAAAGGCAGAAGTGTTAGGCACACAAAGAGTAAGTACAGACAGATAATGTAAGGAGATTGTTATTACCCGGGTGCAGTCTTGAAGGCCGGCAGACTTGACTGCATGGAGTCACCCGAAGAGGGGGAGGTCTCCTGATAATTGGAGTCAGAAGAGTTGAGTGGCTGACGGATAACACCCGCCAACAGATGAAAAGGGTACAGGTGAGAAAAAACCTCAGTGCGACGCTTCCTTGTTGCGTCAGGTAACCCGGCGGAGAGGTCGGTGTCCTTGCGGGCCCGGGTGTGACGCCGGCTTTCGTGAACCTGTTGCTTCAAAAGAAATTGAGGGTCTTGATGAGCTAATGGATGTGAAAAGCTTACTTTCCGGGTTACTCTTCGGACTTTCAGCTGTGGCAAAGGCTCCGAGTCGGAGGAAAGTGACGTTACCTCTTCAACCACCGGGTTACTAGCGCCGGTGTCATCCTGTCAATAAGCAAAGTGTTGATAAGGCGGACAGCAACAAACAGCAAATATAGCAAGAATTTAAAGGTTTAAGGATTACCTCTGACTCGGAGCTGTCGCTTAATTGCAGTAGCTCCGAAGCAGTGGGTTTGCTTCCCTTTTTGCGAGGGGCGGTTTTCTTGGTGGCTTTCTTTGCCTTCCTGGCCTTCTTGGCCGCCTCATGGTCATATTTGACCCGCCAGAATTTACCATCAGCCTGAGAGATACGATGATTGATTCTTAAAACGGTTCAGTTGAAGGTTATATGCAGACGAAGATAAAAGTTAAAGTCAGCGGCTTACCGCTGGGGCTGGATTGGTCTTGCAGAAGGGGGCTAGCCCGGTTCTTCCGCAGTCTGCCAAGCTCTCGTTTAGAAGAGCCTTCGTCTCTTCTTCTGCAACGTCTTCTAGAAGATCATTGCGACTGTGCCTCTGCGGGTCATCCTTTCGCCCGGTGTACTCACACATTAAGCCGGGGCGGCGGCTCAATGGGATCACCCGCCATGAGATCCAGACCCGGACCAGATCAATTCCGTTCAGACCGTTGCCTAGCAGGGCCTTGATCTTATTGATCGTTGGAAGCAGAGGCTGGCGTTCCGCGGCAGTCAGTTTGTCGGATAGCGGATGAGTCGGCTCTAGGCGCGTTGGGCGAAAGCCGGGCAGCGGGTTCTCGTCAGCCGGGGACATATCTTGGCAGTAGAACCAAGTCATATTCCAGTCCTTGGGGTAGCTTGGCGGCTCTGCGTAAGGGAACAGGCAGTCCCTACGCCGCTGGATGGAGATGCCGCCTAATTCCAGACTTGGCCCGTTGGCACACTCATTTTGGCGGTTTAAGTAGAACAGCTCTCTGAAAAGCAGTAAACTGGGCTCTTCTCCAAGGTACACTTCGCAAAAGACTTGGAAGTTGCAGATGTTGGATACGGAGTTGGGTCCTATATCCTGAGGCCGTAGGTCAAAGAAGTTGAGGACGTCCCTGAAGAACTTTGAGCCGGGCGGTGCGAAGCCCCGGCTCATATGGTCTGCGAAGATCACTACCTCCCTGTCCCTTGGCTGTGGTCTCTCTTCTGACGGGTCAGGGGCACGGTAGGACATGGTTTCCTTCTTAGGTAAATATCCGGACTTAACAAAATTGGCCAGGGTCTCGTCGGTGACGTTGGACCTCATCCAGTTGCAAGTGATGGGAGCCTTGGGAGGCATGGTGAAAGTTGGTGGTCTATGATAAAGAGAAAAGTGTCCAGGTTAAATATAAGCCGGAGATCTATTGTTCAAACTAAGATGGCGGCTTATGAAGGGGACTAATGATATATATTCAGATACAGTGGGTTATTTAAGCCGCAGGGGGATTCAGAGTAAGTTGGTTATCTACGGTTTTACCACAGTTAAGCCGGAGAATTCTACAGAGCATAGTTCTCTTTAAAACAAGAAAGTTCTATGGCGCATGTTCTCTTTAAGCCGGAAATGTAAGCCGCCAAAATTCAGTGGTTGCAGTTTTTACTAAGTGTGGTAAAACAGGTTTCACATATGGCAGTAAATTTTTTGGATCAAAATGGTCGGGTGGAATGAAAACTTTCTAGACCTAGAAACAAACGAGCGGATGTTTTTTGAGCTCGAACGAAGCATCTATATAGTAGAAGGAGATCTACTGATACTTGAAATGAGGCCTAAACAACTACCGTGCTAGTTCTATGCAAGGCTAAAGATCAACCAAGTGCGGTGACTACGAAAGCTACTGAGGTTTGCGGCAATGGCGATGAACGCGAAGAACACAAGATGAACCCTACAGTAGATCTATCTGACAGGGCAAAGGAGACTCACCGGAGTTGGAAAAGAGCGGAGGTCGCTGCCTTAAATCTGGTCCGGATCAGGGTGATGCAGCGGCCGGGTTGATGAAGACCAGGGGCGCGACGGCGGCGGCAGTGGCGGAGCTCGGGCAGAAGAGCGACGGCGCGAGGAGGAAGAAGAGAGCGTGAGAAGAACCTGTTGGGCCGGCCTATTTATAAGGCGAGGTCATAAGTGGGCGCGAGATTCAAGGAGACCGTGGCGTGATTATCTCCCCCCCACGACGCCTCGATTTTCGGAATGACAGTAAAGCAAAGATCCGTTGCGGATCTGGCGGAATAAAAAACGGACTTAATGGAGGATGACGTCATGGCGGATTATCCGGAGTCCAGAGGATGACGTCATTCCGGGTTATGGCCTTCCCATGAATGGTAAGCCGGAGATTTTTTCTGTCAGAAGAGTTGAAGATTGACATGAGCTGGCTCAAATCAATCTGGGGCCTAATGTTGAGGATATGGACCTTAGAGTCACCCGCCAGGAGGGGCCGGGTTACTCGTACGGTTGTTGCCAGAAGCCCGGAGCCAAGTTTCAAGACGATGGGCCAGAGATGGGCTGAGACCCGGATATGGCTTAAGGCCCGTAGTTATAATTATTATTGTAGAACTTGTAGCGTAAGGCAAGTATAGTTTAGAGTCCGAGCCGGATACTCTTATAAGCCGGCTGGGACTCTAAGGGCTGCTGGGCGTCAGCCTCCCTATATAAAGGGACGACCCGGCAGCGGATTGAGGGCGACAACAATCTCATCGAGAGCCGGGCATAGCAGTTTAGCTCCCTGGTGATCGTAACCTTAATCAATATCACCTCAAACTGGACGTAGGCTTTTACCTTCACCGTAAGGGGCCGAACCAGTATAAACCCTCGTGTTCCTTGTCCCGCATTAACCCCTCCAAGCTTCCTAGCTGCGATGGCTCCACGACTAAGTCCTAGCTCGAGGATATCTGCCGTGACAATTCCACGACAATCACCATTCCTTCTTGGGTCCTCGTGTTGATTCCAACCGGGGTACCCACAAGTGGATGGTGTTGTTTGGATTCTGCCCTTCTAGCAACCCTATTCCTTTGAAGTTAATGGTCGGACGTTCATTCTTAGACTATTGATTATTGAATCACCATTCCGACGTTGGTCGTGCAACCCAGCCCATATTTCGGGTGCACCTTTCAACCAATGTTTAATTGTGTATGTTTTCCTCGAGCATACATCATTATATCATTCACACTGACTAATGTTATCTCCTTGTTCACATAATTGTGGAAACCCATCTTTTGGAAGTCTCGATGAATTGACGCTGAGTTCATCAGCTACCACCTTTTTCCCTTCATTGGTTTAATGATGAACTTTTGTTTCGGAACCCGCTTTCGTAGTAATTTCCAGAGAATCTTACTATGTCATCCCATCAATTTGTGTTGCACTTTTCTTCTCAGACATCCTGAGTCGGAGGTATCCTGACACCAATCAGATCTGAATCTTGGTCAAAGATGATGGTTGGAACATATTTCCAAGAGTTGTAACATTGGTCTATTTATGACCCGGTAAGGTGATGTCATGCCTAACACACCTGGCCAGAGGACCTATTGTTATAAGTTTTCCTTTTTAGCAAGGTTAGCTATTCTTCCATGAGGAAATTGTAAGACTTATTCTATAAGTTGTTCCTGATGGATCCTTTTTGTTTCCAAATTCTGATCTTCACCTGTTGACCATGTCAATGCTATCTCGAAGCATGTCTATGGTACTCCGATTTTCAACAGGAACATTTGAAGCCCAATGCTAAATGTTTCCTGCTCAATTATCCAAACACCGCTGTATGGGTAATGTCATGAAAATTCTCTCCCGTACCTAAAAGAGTTTTCTACATTATATCATGTCATGGATATCATGCTCTGCTTGTCCTAGGGAAGGATATACCCTTGAAATATGTGTTTAAAGACATTTTCCTTTCCATTCTTCTGTTTAATCTGATAATCATATTTTCCTTTCCATTGTTTGGTTTAACCTTTCTGGTGATCTATATGATCTAAGCAGTAATATTCTCCTGCTTATGTAAACACCTCGGTGTACAACTCTGTCAGTAAGACCCTGTTACTATTGTTGGTGACATTCCGGTAACCACCGATGGACGAGAACTTTGCCTATTGGTCCGCCTCGTTTCAACGAGCAGGAAAATGGTTCTCTTCGTCCCTCGCCCTTGGTACCGACGATGTTGCTGACATATAACTGACAGGCTACCCTCTGACATTCCTTGCTATCATGATCGTGCAAGATGTCACCGTCCTTCCTACATTAACCACATGGTGGGCCCATAACCCACAGTTCCACAGGATCAAAACCTGACTCTCTTGTGCACCCCCTATTCCCAAATTAATTCATCGTGCATGGCCTCGTATGTAATTCACGAGCCACCTTCAAGTCTGATATCAGACACAATACTTATTCCCGTTGCTTTGAACCCCTTTCACGCCCTGTAACAGGCATCGAACGATTGCCTACCCGCTCGAAACTTCCCAGGATACCTCCTTACTTTGCTCTCGATATTTCCGTAAGTTTCAATTCGAGAGTTACTTTCCGCCACCTTCCCCGATGTTAGCTACCAGATAGTCAACCTTGCAGAGGTCCGTTCTCCTGGAATATACCCACCCTTTATTCTTTCGTAAGTACGATGGAGTTCCCAAAGAAAGGATGCCAACTTCATCATGATGACCTGAAGCAGAGAAATGAAGACATCAACATAATGGATCAACCTCTCTGAGAATAGCAACCAAAACCGAGAAGACTCGTTAGAATTTCGCGACCAAATCCCTTCCCCCTTACTTCCCCTCTTAAATCTCGAGACGAGATTTCTTGTAGTGGAGGAGAATTGTAAGGCCCGGATAATTAGGCTACAGTAATCCCACATTAATGATGCCACGTCACCACGGTTACTGTTGTTAATCTCGTGTTAGTTCAAAATCGATTCAAATTCAAAATTGAATAAAAGGCAAACAACAAAAGTTTTCAAACTTTAAAACTAAAATGTTCGGGTTGTGCCAAATAATGCGTAGATAATTATGGTGGAGAACCACACTTTTATAAAATGTTCAAATATTCAAATGGTAATAAAACAGTAGCAAAACTATTATTTAAATACTTTAAATACTCAACAATTACCAAATATTTTATTTTAGGTGCCATGTTAATTGTGGCAGTGGACTAATTAGTAATAATAATTTAGGTGCTCATTTGGCATTTTACAAAATTAGAATAAAATGTAACTAAAAGAAAACAGTAAAGAAATAAAAGAAAATTAGAAAAGGAAAAGCAAATCAAGAGAAAACAAAAAAAGGGAATAGGCCTCGGCCCACCCGACCAGGCCCAGCCCATCTTCCTCCCCGGTCGTCTTCTCTGTTCACCCGACCCCGTGCACGCCCAAGTCGCGTCCCCGCCGAACCCACCTCGCCGTCGGCGCCTCGGTGGATAAGGACTCCACCCCCTGGCGCCTCGGGCTCTCTCCCCGCTCGCCCACTTGCCCCCTCTCGCTCACCTCTGCGCCTCCCCTCCTCCCAGATCCACCTCTCCCCTCTCCTCTCGCTCGATCCCGAGCGCGCCCGTCGCCATGGCCCCGTCCTAGCCGCGGCCACCGTCGCCACCTCACCTCGTCCCCATGACAAATCGGTTCTCTAGCCCTCGCTACTTCCTCCCCGACCGCCTGCTCGAGCCGGGACCCCCTACATCACCCCCAACGCCGTCGCCTTCTTCCTCGGGTCGCCGCCGTCTTCTTCGACTCCGGCGACTGCTGCTGCTACTAAGCCTCTCACCAGCCTCCGTGTGCTGCGCGGTGAGCTCCTCTACCTCCTACCCTTCTCCGTTTGCTCTCGCACGAACCCTAGCTAGCTCTCACAACGAGGCCGAACGCATCGCCGCGGACCTCGTCGCCGACGCGTCTCCGTTGACGGTTTGGTCACGGGCTCGTACCCATTGGACTCGCCGCACCACGTAGATCCTCCCCAGCCTCCTCTTTTGCTCAATAGCGTGCTGCCTCGCCGTTTCCGTCTTCGGCCGAAGCCGCTCCGCCGCTGGCCTCGGCGCCGGCGCCGATTCCAGCCAACTCTGGCGACGCCACCACCGCTGTTCGACGCGCGTTGCTCCGCTCGTTCGAACGCGCCCTCGCGCGCGCGAAACGGTTGCCTGTAGGCGAAATCCGACGAGGTCCGAAGCCCTCCGCCGGGTTTGGCGTCACCAGCGACGTGCCGCCGGCCGCCGCTGACGTGGCACACCTGGGGCCACCCCGGGGTCACTGCCAGCGGGCTCCGCGGGCCCCGTTGACTGGGTTGACCCAGTCAACGTGCTGACTGGGCGTCTCTGTGACGCTGACATGCGGGCCCCGCCGCTTAATCTTCTAATTAAACATTTTATTAATTAAAACTAATTAGTTTAGTTAATTAGTCCATGACAAGCGGGACCTACCTGCTAAATAACTCTGTTTAGTTAGTTTTAAAACTCTGATAACTCTCTGTCTATGACATGTGGGCCCCTCTGGACCCACATGTCAGTTTTGACCCTGGTCAGCGAGTCTGTTGACTGCTGACGTCATCCCCACGCAATGCCGACGTCATATTCCTTTTCTGTTAATATTAATAATTCCAAAAAATACTTTAATCTTTAAAAATTCATAGAAAATAAACCGTAACTCGGATGGAAATGTTTTCTACATGAAAGTTGCTCAGAAAAATCCAACGAATCCGAATACGCGGTCCGTTCATTTGTCACATGCCTCTAGCATGCTGAACATGGAACTTTCCCCCTCCGGTCATTTGTCTGGCACAGGTCCGGAACCGGGAAAACATTCCCGGTTGAATTTCCCCCTTCACCTATTCGTGTAGACATACGTTAGGTCACACCCGACACGCCATATTACCACGTTATGCTTTGTGGTTCTATGTTTCCTTTATATTTACTGTTTCTTCCCCCTGTTCTCTCCGGTAGACCCCGAGACCGATGTTGCCCCTGTGATCGACTACGTTGACAACAACCCCCTCCTTGCCAGAGCAACCAGGCAAGCCCCCCCCCCCTTGATCACCAGATATCGCCTATTCTTCTCTATACTGCTTGCATTAGAGTAGTGTATCATGTTACTGCTTTCCGTTATCCTATCATGATGCATAGCCTGTCCTTGTTTCTACTGTTGTTACCTTTACCTGCAATCCTACATGCTTAGTATAGGATGCTAGTTTTCCATCAGTGGCCCTACATTCTTGTCCGTCTGCTGTGCTATACTATCGGGCCGTGATCACCTGGGCGGTGATCACGGGTATATACTTATATACCATATACATGACACATGTGATGACTAAAGTCGGGTTGGCTCGTAGGAGTACCCGCAATTGGATCTTTGTGGCGGAGCGACAGGGCAGGTTGAGACCGCCTAGGTGAGAGGTGGGCCTGGCCCTGGACGGCGTCCGCGGTTACTTCGACATAACACGCTTAACGAGTTCTTGGTATTTGATCTGAGTCTGGCCATTTGGTCTATACGCACTAACCATCTACGCGGGAGTAGTTATGGGTATCCCGGCGTCGTGGTATCAACCGAAGCCTTCGTGATGTCAGCGACTGAGTGGCGCGCGCCAGATTGGACTGGAACACCACTAGGCTAGGTCTGCTTCCGGCCGCGTACGCAACGTGCAGGTGTGCATAGGGCGATGGGCCCAGACCCCTGCGCGCATAGGGTTAGACCGGCGTGCTGACCTCTCTGTTGTGCCTAGGTGGGGCTGCGACGTGTTGATCTTCCGAGGCCGGGCATGACCCAGAAAAGTGTGCCCGGCCAAATGGGATCGAGCGTGTTGGGTTATGTGGTGCACCCCTACAGGGAAGTTTATCTATTCGAATAGCCGTGTCCCTCGGTAAAAGGACGACCCGGAGTTGTACCTTGACCTTATGACAACTAGAACCGGATACTGAATAAAATACACCCTTCCAAGTGCCAGATACAACCCGGTGATCGCTCTCTAACAGGGCGATGAGGAGGGGATCGCCGGGTAGGATTATGCTATGCGATGCTACTTGGAGGACTTCAATCTACTCTCTTCTACATGCTGCAAGATGGAGGCTGCCAGAAGCGTAGTCTTTGACAGGATTAGCTATCCCCCTCTTATTCTGGCATTCTGCAGTTCAGCCCACTGATATGCCCCTTTACACATATACCCATGCATATGTAGTGTAGCTCCTTGCTTGCGAGTACTTTGGATGAGTACTCACGGTTGCTTCTCTCCCTCTTTTCCCCCTTTCCTTTCTATCTGGTTGTCGCAACCAGATGGTGGAGTCCAGGAGCCAGACGCCACCGTCGACGACGACACCTACGACACTGGAGGTGCCTACTACTACGTGCAGCCCGCTGACAACGACCAGGAGTAGTTAGGAGGATCCCAGGCAGGAGGCCTTGCCTTTTCGATCGTTGCTACTTTTGTGCTAGCCTTCTTAAGGCAAACTTGTTTAACTTATGTCTGCACTCAAATATTGTTGCTTCCGCTGACTCGTCTATGATCGAGCACTTGTATTCGAGCCCTCGAGGCCCTTGGCTTGTATTATGATGCTTGTATGACCTATTTTATGTTTTAGAGTTGTGTTGTGATATCTTCCCGTGAGTCCCTGATCTTGATCGTACACGTTTGCGTGTATGATTAGTGTACGGTCAAATTGGGGGCGTCACACTTTTGAGCTTGAATGTGATGCTAGTGGAATTGGATTAGGAGGTGTGTTATTACAAGATGGCAAACTTGTTGCATACTTTTCTGAAAAATTGAGTGGGCCTAGTCTGAACTATTCTACTTATGATAAAGAATTATATGCTCTTGTTCGGACCTTAGAAACATGGCAACATTATTTATGGCCCAAAGAATTTGTTATACATTCTGATCATGAATCTTTGAAACACATTAAAAGTCAAGAAAAACTGAACCGTCGACATGCTAAATGGGTTGAATTCATTGAGACTTTCCCTTATGTCATTAAACACAAGATGGGTAAAGAAAATGTTATTGCTGATGCATTGTCTCGTCATTATACTATGCTTTCACAACTTGACTTTAAAATATTTGGTTTGGAGACCATCAAAGATCAATATGTGCATGATGCTGAATTTAAAGATGTATTGCAGAATTGTAAAGAAGGTAGAACATGGAACAAGTTCGTCGTTAATGATGGTTTTGTGTTTCGTCCTAACAAGCTATACATTCCAGCTAGCTCCGTTCGTCTTTTGTTGTTGCAGGAGGCGCATGGACGAGGACTAACGGGACACTTTGGCGTGAAGAAGACGGAGGATATACTTGCTACACATTTCTTTTGGCCAAAGATGAGACATGATGTTGAGAGTTTTGTTGCTCGCCACACTACATGTCAAAAAGCTAAGTCACGACTCAATCCTCATGGTTTATGCCTTTGCCTGTACCTAGTGTTCCTTGGGAGGATATATCTATGGAATTTGTTTTAGGTTTACCTCAAACAAAGAAGGGGAGGGATAGCATAATTGTTGTCGTGGATAGGTTCTCGAAAATGGCACACTTTATACCATGTCATAAAAGCGATGATGTTGTTAATGTTGTTGATTTGTTCTTTCGTGAAATTATTCGCTTGGATGGTGTGCCAAATACTATTGTTTCAGATCATGATACTAAATTTCTTAGCCACTTTTGGAGATGTTTATGGGCTAAGTTGGGGACTAAACTGCTTTTTAGTACTAGATGTCATCCCAAACTGATGGACAAACTGAAGTACTCAATAGAACATTGTCTACCATGCTTAGGGCTGTTTTGAAGAATAACAAGAAAATGTGGGAAGAATGCTTGCCTCATATTGAATTTGCTTATAATCGTTCATTGCATTCTACTACTAAGATGTGCCCTTTTGAATTGTGTATGGTTTCCTACCTCGTGCACCTATTGATTTGTTGCCTCTTCCATCTTCGGAGAAGGTTAATTTTGATGCTAAATAACGTGCTGAATTGATTTTAAAAATGCATGAGTTAACTAAGGAAACATTGAGCGTATGAATGCTAAATATAAACTTGCGGGAGATAAGGGTAGAAAACATGTTATGTTTGCACCTGGAGATCTTGTTTGGTTACATTTGCGTAAGGATAGATTTCCTGATTTGTGCAAAACAAAGCTAATGGCACGCGTTGATGGCCCTTTAAAGGTGTTAGAGAAAATAAATGATAATGCATATAAATTTGAGCTGCCTGCAGATTTTGGGGTTAGTCCCACTTTTAACATTGCAGATTTGAAGCCTTATTTGGTTGAGGAAGATGAGCTTCCGCCGAGGACGGCTTCATTTCAAGAAGGGGAGGATGATGAGGAAATCAATACCATTGTTACACCCACAGCCCCTGCTACTATACATACTAGACCGATTACTGGAGCTCGCGCACACCAATTAAATTACCAGGTACTTTCGTTTCTTGGTAATGATTCTAATGTTCATGAGAATATGATGTTGCCTAAATTGGATACATTTGTTTTGCTTACAAATGAAGGGCCTAGCTTGGAGAAGGATGAACATTGGAGCAAGAACAAGCATGGAGTTGATGGCATGCGCAAGGGAGACAAGAACAAAGTTTCAAGTGATGATTTCAGGACTATGAAGCCACCATAATGAGTGCATGAAGCCTTGGACGAAATATACAAGATGCCACTTCATAATTTTCGTCCAGAGGCTATTCTAGGTGCTGCATCACCTTATTTTTGGGTCAGGTCCATGTAATTTCGAAATACTTCAATATAGGCTATTTTTAGAGTCCGCATGTGTGGGGAAACAAGAGTTAGGGTTGGTTTCGGACCCTCCTCCAATGGCCACGAAATTCCCCCCTCTTCCTCCATGTATACAACCCTTAGGGCATCGTTTAGACTTTGGTTTTGTTTAGATTAAAGTTCGCCGTAGCTGCAACTTCGCGTACTTCGTTTGTGTTCAACGACCAGACAAAAGCATCACAGAACCCCACCTTGATCAATAAAGCTTTCCTCTTATATTCGCAATATCCAGATTGCAATCTTAGTTTCTTGCTTGTTCTTTGTTTGCCTGCAGGAAACAGACCTTCGTGGTCAGGTTGATCGTGCTCCGGCGCGGTCAATAACCTCTCGGAGTTGGTTTAGCGATTGCTAAGGCGCGACATCCTCGCACGTTCATAGTCGGATTGTCAAAATCGACTTCCTCCAAAATGATAGCCCCATCTCATCGAAAGACTGGACACCTTTGCCTCTATCAGAGTTGGTGGAGCGTGTGATCCGGCCGAAACATGAGGGGAGGATGCATCCGCGTTGGCATGCGGGCTGGGTGGCTCAGGATCCAAGAGATCCGCAGGACACGAGTTGTCGGTAGCGGAAGTGGTGGGAGGCGCGACATCCGCAGCATGCAGTGGTGGGGCGGGGGCCAGGTGAACAGGCCCATGCAGCCCATGCACGTCGATCGTAGGGGATCGTGGAGCACCGGTCGGGCGGTTGGAAATCGAAGCAGACAAATCTGGCTTCTGGTGGGTGGCGAAGGGAAACGTGGTTTCATCGAAAGTGACATGGCAGGAGATAATCACGTGCCCCGAGGGATTGTGTAGGCAGCGATAGCTTTTGTGGGAGTCGGAAAAACCCAAAAGAACACATGGAAGCGATCGTGGGGCTAGCTTGTTTTCAGAAACGGCAGGCATATTTGGGTAACACAAACAACCGAAAATGTGAAGATCGGCATAGTTAGGTGGGGCTAAGAAGAGGGAGTCATAAGGAGAAAAATGGGGGCACGTTTTGGTGGGATGAACGTTAAGTAGGTAAGTGGCATGACGAAGGGCCTCTACTCAATAGTGGGTGGGCATGGATGCTTGAAGAAGAGGAGTGCGGAGGATGTCATTGATGGTGCGCAGAGATCGCTCAGCCTTCCCATTTTGAGGCAAGGTGTAGGGGCATGAAAAACGGAGTAGAATGCCGTGGTCAAAAAAATAGCGGTTGCGAGTGTTGTCGAATTCACGCCCGTTGTCGCATTGCAGAAAGCATATGGGAAGAGAGAAGTGAGTAGACACATAGCATTGAAAGTTAACAAACAAGCCATGAACATCAGACTTAGCACGAAGGGGGAAAGTCCAGATGAAGTGTGAGTAATCAACTAACACGACAAGATAATACTTAAGACCGGATACACTGGGGGTAAGTGACGTCCACAAGTCACAATGCAAAAGCTCAAAAGGAAAGAAATACTAGTAGTAGAAGTGCCAAAGGGTATCCTAACATGTTTGCCTAGCTGACATGCATGATAGAGGGAGGCATCATGCGAATCTCGAGCATGGGGAATCTGAAACTCGTCGAGAAGGGCTGTCGTCATTGTGCTGTTGGGATGTCCGAGCAGGCGGTGCCACAAGGTGATGGAGGCGAGCATGGCATGAGGCGTGGGAGTGGTGGCGTCATGGACAGTGTATAAATTGTCGAAACTATTGAACCGATCCAGCTCCATCTTGGTTCGAAGATCCTTCACAGACAATCCAAACGGGTCAAACTCAACCGAAACCTGATTGTCAATAGTAAAACGGCGAATGGAGATAAGATTCTTAATGAGAGCGGGAGCAACTAGAATGTCTCGGAGAAGAAGAGGCGACCATGAGTGAGAGAGGTAGGAAGTACCAACGCCGGTGACAGGAACAGAAGAACCGTCGCCAATAGTGATGGAGGGAAATAAGACAGAAGGATGAATGGAAGAAAGAGAAGCACTAAATGCAGACATATGACTGGATGCACCAGAGTCGAAGATCCAATTGTTACCTGCGTCCTGGGTGGTAAGAGAATTCATGGCGTTGATGAAGGCAGCCTGATCCCAGGCCGATGCGGTCGAAGTTGATGCAAATGCAGGCGGCGGCTGAGATGATGAAGAAGCTCCCGATGCCGCGTGCTCCCAGGGTAGTGGTGAGGGGAAGCTGTAGGGGTACATGGGCGGCGCTGTTGGGGCCGCCACAGCCTGGTACAGAGGCGCATACGCAGCGTAGGCATTCGATGGTGGGCGAGAGCTGAGAAGACCAGGAGCACCAGTAGAAGGACAAAGACCGGGCGCCCAATCACCACTGTAGGCTGGCGGAGCACCGTAGGGAGAGGGCGCGGACAAGGGCATGGGCCACGCCTGCACTAGCCCGGTCCACGGATTAGGCGGAGGGCACCATGTTGAGGGAGCCGAGGATGAGGACGCGGCGGCTAGTGCGGGAGGTGTTGATGGGCCGCCGGGGGAGAGAGTAGTTGGCTGGCCGCCAGAGGAGGAGGAGGGTTGTGGTTGTCCGCCGGGAGTAGTCATGGCGAATGCGGGTTTTCAGATGGGGATCGGGTCTCTGATTCCATGAAGATTGACAGAATGCTTTCCTTAGTTTCCAAAGTACATAGCGAGGGAATACATATAGTGTTGCCAGTGCAATGGCTGTTGAGACATGGAGGGGATCGTGAGACCGATCGTGGAAGGACGGGGGGAGACCAAGTCCATGCTGTAACAGAAAGCACTTCCATGACGCATCATTTATCGTGATGGAGGTGAACACTTCCATGATGATAATTTTGGTATTGTCATGGAACACTTCTACGACAGCACAGGTATGACTATCTTGATTCTGTCATAAAATCGTCATGGATGTACATACATGTTAGAAAACGTGACCTACTGTGACAAACACGTATCATCACGGAAGAGTATTTTTTATTGCATATAGGCCGGGGGCTGATAAGGGACTAATCAGTGAATCGGACTTTTAACTAAATATATTTGTAACCCATTTATCGTTAGGTTAACTAGGGTCATATGTAATATATCTGAGGCGACATAGAAATATGCACTGTACTTAATGTCTAAATATACAATCCTAGGCTACATAGAAACAAGGAAGAGTGTTACCTTAATGTTCTGATGATGTCTAGATATACGTAGAAGAGCAACAGCAACAACAACAACAACACAGCCCTATTTGGATACTCAACTTAGCTACAGGTTAGAGTTAGTTTCTATCTCATGACTAACCCTGAACTAACTCCATCCAAAGAGGTGTTTCGATGACAGGGCTAGATTGACAGTAAATGCACTGGAAGAACTAGCTCCAATTAGCACCTCTTGGGTTGGATAGTTTTTTTGGGTGGGTTAGATGCAACTAGCTCAAACTAGCCCTCATGTTTGGATATACTTTAGGGCTATTTGAGCCCGAACTAGCTCAAACTAACTCTAACCCATGGATAAAGTAGCAGTTAATCAGCCGATAATTTGTAAGAATGCAATAAACTCCTTCCGGCCCATAATATAAGATGCTAATTCATCTAATATGTGAGTATACTGGATGTTATAAGATATTATAAAAGAGTGTTTTACTACATCATTGTGCAATTCATGTTTAGCTTCTAATATTAACTTGGTGCTTTTAGGTACATATGTCATAGGTAAAGATCTGCGCTTCAACCCTTTCTGCGTATGGGGCAATGAGATATCAATGATTTAGCATCAAGTGAGGAAGTTGATAAAGACTGTTGGTAAAATGGGTCAAAAGATGGCAATTAAACTATTTGTTTACACTTTATCCAAGACAACAGCGAACCGCGGGATGGTAAGTAAGAACTCTGCAGCCTTCCTTTACTGCCCATAATGAGTTGTGTTAGATGACAATGTCTGAATCTCTTTCCTTTGCAGTGGTTCCCAAAGCAGTTTACTCAAGATTACCTCTCAAACTACATGATTGGTGGGCATGCAAAGGTTAAAGAATTTCTACCAGAACACAATGATTATCTAGATGTTTCCGTGTAGACCGTGAAGGATGGGCGGTCGGCCATCACAAGGGGTTGGACTAGAGCCGTGCGTGCCTTCTGCATGGAGGAGGGCACAATATGGGCATTCCGCTTCACCTTGTTTAGCAACCAGAATGTATTTTGCCTCTTTCTTTACCGTCTTTAATAGTACAATTATACAATTGTGGTTCATCATTCTTTATTTGGTGCTTATGTAATTCTTGAACATATGTACCTATGAATCGAATAATGCATTGGTTGTTTGAACCTGATGGATATGAATTAATCTATAACATACTTTCAAATTCAAATCTGGTACAATTTGAAATAGCAGCAATTAAATTATGGTGAAATTACGCTCTGCAGGTCGTTACGGCGCACACGGTTGGTAAAACACAAACGTTTGTGATATAGACCATAATCCGACTTGGTTCATAGGAGGAAACGTGTGCAAACATGCACACAGTTGTCGTTTGCAAAGCGTGTGCGATGTCAGACAATATCACAAACGGTGCGGGCAAACTAAACATTTGTGATAGTTGCCTTATCATACACGATTCGCAACCATGAACTATTTCTGATGCAGTATGCATCATAAACATTGCACCATAGAATAGTCTATGCGATAGTTGTCGTGTATGACGATGTTACGACGGTCCGACGTTTCGTAATCCTGTCCGACACTTGTACGACGATTAGCTAATCTTCTTCATTAGTTATCGCATACGGTTTGGGAAAAGTGAATGTGTGTCATTGTCTGCTTATCATACACGTTCTACAATAGTGAACCGTTTGTGATGGGCCGCGCATCGTAAACGTAGCACCACAGAATACCGACTGCGATGGCAATGCGAGCACAAACGAGTAGGAGTACTGTATATGCATCTTGGCTCATCACAAACGTTAAATGTCGCGGGATTAAACTGGGGGGAAGCGCCGCCTTCAACCTTGGTTGTTGTTATTGCTGATAAGGACATCAATACCATTGTTACACCCACAATCCCTGCTACAATACATACTAGACCGATTACTAGAGCTCGTGCACACCAATTAAATTACCAGGTACTTTCGTTTCTTGGTAATGATTCTAATGTTCATAAAAATATGATGCTGCCTAAATTGGATACATTTGTTTTGCTTACAAATGAAGGGCCTAGCTTGGAGAAGGATGAACATTGGAGCAAGAACAAGCATGGAGTTGATGGCATGCGCAAGGGAGACAAGAACAGAGTTTCAAGTGATGATTTCAGGATTTTGAAGCCATCATAATGAGTGCATGAAGCCTTGGACGAAATATAAAAGATGCCACTTCATAATTTTCGTCCAGAGGCTATTCTAGGTGCTGCGTCACCTTATTTTTGGGCCAGGCCCATGTAATTTCAAAATACTTCAATATAGGTTGTTTTTAGAGTCCGTATGTGTGGGGAAACAAGAGTTAGGGTTGGTTTTGGACCCCTCCTCCAAGGGCCACGAAATTCCCCCCTCTTCCTCCATATATACAGCCCTTAGGGCATCGTTTAGACTTTGGGTTTTGTTTAGATTAAAGTTCGCCATAGCTGCAACTTCCCGTACTTCGTTTGTGTTCAATGACTAGACATAGGCGTCACAGAACCCCACCTTGATCAATAAAGCTTTCCATTTATATTCGCAATATCCAGATTGCAATCTTAGTTTCTTGCTTGTTCTTCGTTTGCCTGTAGGAAACAGACCTTCGTGGTCAGGTTGATCGTGCTCCGGCGTGGTCAATAACCTCTCGGAGTTGGTTTAGCGATTGCTAAGCCGCGACGTCCTCGCACGTTGGTAGTCGGATCATCAAAGTCGACTTCCTCCAAAATGATAGCCACCATCTCATCGAAAGACGGGACACCCTCGCCTCTATTAGTCACCCGCCTGTGGGAGCCCGTCATCGACAACGCCGTTGTCATCTTCGCCACTGGCCTTGGTCGCCGCAGCCTCAGGGTCGACGCAGCGGAACTTCTCCAGCAGGGTTTTCACCTGCTCCTTTACGGCCTCGGTGGCAGCATCGCGGGACTCAGGAGGCACCGGCTCGATCAGCGCACCAAGGTCGAAGCTTGGGTCTTGGAGATGGAGGTGGCTGAAAACACACGTTGCGGCCGCAGTGAAGGGCGTGTGGCACTACCCTTCCACCATGGAGTCCACTACGGCGGCGATGCCCTCGAGTTCCTCGAAGAGCTTGGTGAGAAGACTAGAAAGTCCATCCTCCGGGGTCGCCAGAGGCTTCTCGTACTCGTCTCTGTAAAGGGAGTGCAGCGCCGTGCAGGACCTCAGCTCGATGGAGACGAAGGTGTCGCACCCTGCGGCCGCCGCCTTCTCGGCCGCGGCGAGGGCCTTCTCCCAGGCCTCCAGCCGGGCCGTCTCCTCGGAGACAAGCTTGGTGTGGGACGCCTGGGCCATGTCCGCCTCCTCCTTCATTTTGCCCAGGCGGCTCCGCTCCGCGGCTTGTTCCTGCGCTGCCTACTCCGGCTCGGCGTCACGGTCGGCGAGCGCAGCCTCCCGGGCCTTCAGCTCCTCGTCCCGCTCGTGGAGCCGCCGGGTCTCGCCAGCCTGCTCTTCGCGGAGGTCCTTCAGCTCGGCTTCCACCATGCTGCAATGTTCCTTGGCGGACGTTGCGTCGGCCAGCGCCACGTCGCGAGCCGTCGTGGCCTAGCCGGCCTCCTTCCTGCCCTCTGCGACGGTAGCCTCGGCCTGGCCCCAGGCAGTCCTGATGGACTCGTCGGCATGGAGCCACCCTGAGATCAGTCCCAGACGCCCCGCCGCCGCGCACCTGTCGGCGCCCTGAAGATCGGTCCGGAGCTGGTCTAACAAGGTGTAGGCCTCCTCCAAAGCGTCGGGCCTGATGGAGGAGCCATGGCGCGCGAGCACCAGGGCTTGGGGAGGAGGTGGCACCGGCGCCTGGACTGTCCCCGCCGCAGCAGCAAGAGCAGCAGGGGGCTCTTGAGCCCCCAAACCCCCCGCGGGTACAATGGATATGGGCGGCTTTGAAGGCTGTTGGGCCATGGAGGCGGTCTCCTCCTGAGGCTCCACCACCAGGCTCTAAGGGGCCACGGAACGCGAGGCGGTCTCCTCCGCCCACGTCGAGGTCATCACGGCCGAGGCAGATGGCGTGGCCTCGGGAACCCCGACCTCCTCCTTCCTCCTCTTCACCACGGGCTTCAGCCTGGTCACCAGGAGGGGAGTGTCACGGGCACGGCATCAAGGATGGAAAATGAAAGCAAGGTAAGATACTTGCTCATCTGCAATGACATACGCCCTTTTACTGGCCAGGACCGCGGCGCTCCCGATCTTCCTGAGCATGGGCATCGTCGCGCCCTGAGGATCAACTGGGCGCACGTCAGTTGGCTCCGGGGTGGCTGCGACTGGCGTCAAGGCGGTGGCGTTGCCCCGAGGAAGCGATGATGCCTCGCCCTTCCTTGGAGTCGCTCGGCTCAGCCACCGCAAGGGGGTGCCCCCGGACCTTGTAACGACCCCGGTGGAATGCAGGGATCCCCCAGCCAGGTGCTCGGCGGCGTCATCGTCATCAGAAAGCTCGCGGAGAAGTTCGGTCTGCGGCGGGGGAGAGCTCTCCGCCTCTTTGCCTGGTCGCCTCCGAGTCCTCCTCTCCCATCTCCTCAGAGCACTCGTCAGAGGACACCGGCACCGGGGAGTTGGGGAGCTTGGGCGGCACGAGCCCCAGCTCATTGAAGACGGGCATGGTGGCGGCCAGCTCCGCCCTGTCGTTGCGGCGGTACAATGGGACATACGCTGCCGGGAGGCTTCCTGGATCCTTCTCAAGCAAAGTACGCACGGACTTGCCCGGCTCTTCGCTTGTCAGGCTCCCTCAGCGCAGCCGGAGGTCGTCCTCCGCGCCCTTGAAATCCCACATGGGGTGTGCGTGCGCCTGGAGTGGGGCCAGGCACTGCGTCAAGAACTCCGTGACAATCATGGCCCCCATCAGCGCCCCGTACTCCAGGTCCGCCTGCATCAGCCTCAGGACTGGCGCCGCTGATAACCCACAAGTATAGGGGATCGCAACAGTTTTCGAGGGTAGAGTATTCAACCCAAATTTATTGATTCGACACAAGGGGAGCCAAAGAATATTCTCAAGTATTAGCAGTTGAGTTGTCAATTCAACCACACCTGGATAACTTAATATCTGCAGCAAAATATTTAGTAGCAAAGTAGTATGGAAGTAACGATAACGGTGGCAAAAGTAACAGTAGCAGTTTTGTTGTAATTGTAACAGTGGCAACGGAAAAGTAACTACGCAAAGATCAATATGTGAAAAGCTCGTAGGCATTGGATCAGTGATGGATAATTATGTCGGATGCGATTCCTCATGCAACAGTTATAACATAGGGTGACACAGAACTAGCTCCAGTTCATCAATGTAACGTAGGCATGTATTCCGAATATAGTCATACGTGCTTATGGAAAAGAACTTGCATGACATCTTTTGTCCTACCCTCCCGTGGCAGCGGGGTCCTATTGGAAACTAAGGGATATTAAGGCCTCCTTTTAATAGAGTACTGGACCAAAGCATTAACACTTAGTGAATACATGAACTCCTCAAACTATGGTCATCACTGGTAAGTATCCCAATTATTGTCACTTCGGGGTTAACGGATCATAACACATAATAGGTGACTAATGACTTGCAAGATAGGATCAAGAACTCACATATATTCATGAAAACATAATAGGTTCAGATCTGAAATCATGGCACTCGGGCCCTAGTGACAAGCATTAAGCATAGCAAAGTCATAGCAACATCAATCTCAGAACATATTGGATACTAGAGATCAAACCCTAAGATTACATGGTAAATCTCATCCAACCCATCACCGTCCAGCAAGCCTACGATGGAATTACTCACGCACGACGGTGAGCATCATGAAATTGGTGATGGAGGAAGGTTGATGATGACGACGGCGATGGATTCGCCTCTCCGGAGCCCCGAACGGACTCCAGATCAGCCCTCCTGAGAGAGATTAGGGCTTGGCGGCGGCTCCATATCGTAAAACGCGATGAATCCTTCTCCCTGATTTTTTTCTCCCCGAACGTGAATATATGGAGTTGGAGTTGAGGTCGGTGGAGCACCAGGGGGCCCACGAGGCAGGGGGACGCGCCCAGGGGGTAGGCGCACCCCCACCCTCATGTACAGGGTCTGGGGCCCCTGGCCTTGTTTCTTTTGCCAGTATTTTTTATATATTCCAAAAATATTCTCCGTGAAGTTTCAGGTCATTCCGAGAACTTTTATTTCTGCACAAAAATAACACCATGGCAATTATGCTGAAAACAGCGTCAGTCCGGGTTAGTTCCATTCAAATCATGCAAGTTAGAGTCCGAAACAAGGGCAAAACTGTTTGGAAAAGTAGATACGATGGAGACGTATCAACTCCCCAAGCTTAAACCTTTGCTTTTCCTCAAGCAATTCAGTTGACAAACAAAAAGTGATAAAGAAAAACTTTTACAAACTCTGTTTGCCCTTGTTGTTGTAAATATGTAAAGCCAGCATTCAAGTTTTCAGCAAAGATTATGAACTAACCATATTCACAATAACATTTAGGTCTGATATTTACTCATATCAATGACATAATCAAGTAGCGAGCAATAATAATAAATCTCGGATGACAACACTTTCTCAAAACAATCATAATATGATATAACAAGATGGTATCTCGCTAGCCCTTTCTGAGACCACAAAACATAAATGCAGAGCACCTCTGAAGATCAAGGACTGACTAAACATTGTAATTCATGGTAAAAGAGATCTAGTCATAGTCATACTCAATATAAACTAATAGTAATGCATGCAAATGACAGCGGTGCTCTCCAGCTGGTGCTTTTTAATAAGAGGATGATGACACAACATAAAAGTAAATAGATAGGCCCTTCGCAGAGGGAAGCAGGGATTTGTAGTGGTGCCAGAGCTCGATTTTGAAGCAGAGATGAATAATATTTTGAGTGGCATACTTTCATTGTCAACATAACAACCGAGAGATCTCGATATCTTCCATGCTACACACATTATAGGCGGTTCCCAAACAGAATGGTAAAGTTATACTCCCACCACCAACAAGCATCAATCCATGGCTTGCCCGAAACAACGGGTGCCTCCAACTAACAACAGTCCTGGGGGAGTTTTGTTTGCAATTATTTTGATTTGGTTTGAGCATGGCATTGGGCATCCCGGTGACCAGCCATTTTCTCGTGAGTGAGGAGCGGAGTCCACTCCTCTTGAGAATAACCCGCCTAGCATGGAAGATACAGACAACCCTAGTTGATACATGAGCTATTCGAGCATACAAAACAGAATTTCATTTGAAGGTTTAGAGTTTGGCACATACAAATTTACTTGGAACGGCAGGTAGATACCGCATATAGGAAGGTATGGTGGACTCATATGGAATAACTTTGGGGTTTATGGAAGTGGATGCACAAGCAGTATTCCCGCTTAGTACAAGTGAAGTCTAGAAAAAGACTGGGAAGCGACCAACTAGAGAGCGACAACAGTCATGAACATGCATTAAAATTAATCAACACTGAGTGCAAGCATGAGTAGGATATAATTCACCATGAACATAAATATCGTGGAGGCTATGTTGATTTTGTTTCAACTACATGTGTGAACATGTGCCAAGTCAAACCACTCGAATCGTTCAAAGGAGCATACCACCCTATCATACCACATCACAACCATTTTAATAGCATGTTGGCATGCAAGGTAAACCATTATAAACTCCTAGCTAATTAAGCATGGCATAAGTAACTATAATCTCTATTTGTCATTGCAAACATGTTTCATTCGTAATAGGCTGAATCAGGAACAATGAACTAATCATATTTACAAAAACAAGATAGGTCGAGTTCATACCAGCTTTTCTTATCTCAATCAATCCATGATATATCATCATTATTGCCTTTCACTTGCACGACCGAACGGTGTGGATAATAATAATAGTGCACGTGCATTGGACTAAGCTGGAATCTGCAAGCATTTAATACAAGGGAGAAGACAGAGTAATATGGGCTCTTTGTTAAATCATCAATAATGCATATAAGAGCCACTTCAGCATTTTCATTATGGTCTTCTCCTCCCGACCCCCAAAGAACAAGAAAAGAAATAAAACTATTTACACGGGAAAGCTCCCAACAAGCAAAAGAAGAACGAGAAATCTTTTTGGGTTTTCTTTTAATTATTACTACCACATGCATGGAAAGTAAACTAGCTAAAAGCTACAACTAAGTTTTTTTGGTTTTTCTTAAGGTTTTTCCAACACACAAGAAGAAAGCGAGAAAAGGAAATAAACTGGCATGGATAGTACAATGAAAAAGTATGAGCACCGACAACTGGAATGAGTGTGTGAACATGAATGTAATGTGGGTGAGAAATACGGACTCCCCCAAGCTTAGGCTTTTGGCCTAAGTTGGTCTATGCCCATGGATCGGAGTGGTCCTCTCCAGTGTACCGAGGAGGATCCTCGGGGTGCCACTGGCTGGCGATCTCCTCCGGATCCCACTGATAAACCGACTGCCGATAAGGGTTAGGAGATGGCTCAGGCTCTAGGGATCGTGTCCGTTCCCAATATGCATAAATGTCATCTGGCAAGGTAATAATCTGACAAGTCTTTTCACTGAATACCAGTTTATAAATGAGTCTCTTCTCCTTGTCATCGCAAATAAAATCATGTGCTACCATACTTTTATAGTCTAAGAAAATAGGGGGCAGCAACTTTTCTTCTTTATCATAGTGTCTAATAGGTATCTCAAAAATATTTAGCAAGACGCGAAGCAAAGATACCGCCAAAAATGGGGCCCTTTGTACGGTTTAGACTCAACCGTTTAGCAACCATAGCACCTAAACTGAAAGTTCTATCACAAAATAAAGCATGGCGCAAAATGGCGAGGTCAGGAGCACTGAGGCCCCCACTGTTCCCGCGGCCAATTAAACATCTACTGGCACATATTGCATACTAACGTAGAACAGGGAAATGTATGCTGGTAGTTCTTGCTTCCGACACTTTTCTCGTTTCCCCTACAACAATCATATCAATAAATCCTGCCACATCCCTAGGATGTGGTTCCTCAACGCTGCCTTCAAAAGGCAACTTGCAAACCTCACAAAAATCATAAAGGGACATCTCCCTATACTCATCATATAAATAAAAATCCACTGAAGGTGGTGATCTCCTAGCATGGAAATGAAAATTTTGCACAAAAAAATTAGTGAGGAGGAGATACTGTTTGAGCTGGTCGTGGAGGAAGTCGGTGAGGCCCGCATTCTCAGCCAAATAATAAAAATCATCATGAATCCCGGCTGCTCTCAAGAACTCATCACAAGGCCATTCACACGGCCGAACCTCCGCAGTGCGAGGGAGATTATATTTGGGCTTCTTATTCTCTTCACTTTGCTTATCCTTCGAGCTTCGGCTCGAAGAGCCCCTCAATAATCTCTTCATCATTTTCTGAAAATTTCTGAAATTTTTAGTGACTCAAAATAAATGTGAACCAAACTCAACAAAATTGATAGCAACTACTCCCACAAGTGCCTAGAGACTATATCATGCATTAGAACTACTTGGGACCATATAAATTTGACATGCAAGCTCAAGAACAGGGTCACCTCAGCAGTAAAAATTTGCAATAAATAAAGCATTAGAACAAAAACTAATTGGACCATTAGAGGAGTCACATACCGAAGAACAATCCCCCAAAGCAGTTTTGTGAGTGGAGCTTTGAGCAAGGAGATCTAAAATGGCAGCAAGATGAGCTAGAACTCATGCTTGAGCTGGTGGGTGATTTTTTCTGGAGGAAGAAGGGGTGTGTGGGTGCAAGAATAAGTGGAGAGGGGCCACGTGGGGCCCACGAGGCAGGGGCGGCCCAGGGGGTGGGCGCACCCTGGACCCTCGTGGCCAGGTGCTGGCTCCCCCTGATGTGTTCTCAGTGCCAAAAATTCTTACATATTCTAGAAACAATCATATTTCATTTTCGGGACATTTGGAGAACTTTTATTTTCGGGGTATTTTTTATTGCATGGATAATTCATAAAACAGACAGAAAATACTATTTTTTCCTTTATTTAATCTAAATAACAGAAAGTAAAAGGAGGGTACAGAAGGTTGTGCTTTCTAACTTCATCCATCTCATGCTCATCAAAAGGAATCCACTAACAAGGTTGATCAAGTCATGTTAACAAACTCATTCCGAATCGCATGAAACCGGAGAATTTTTGAATAGCACTAGGTTACCTCAATGGGGATATGCACGTCCCCAATAATAAGAATATCATATTTCTTCTTGACAGTAGGAAGAGGAAATTCAAAACCTCCAATAGTAATAGTTGGAATTTTTCCAATAGAATTGATACTGTAGACTTGAGGTTGTTTCCTTGGAAAGTGTACCGTATGCTCATTACCATTAACATGAAAAGTGACATTGCCTTTGTTGCAATCAATAACAGCCCCTGCAGTATTCAAAAAGGGTCTACCAAGGATAATCGACATACTATCGTCCTCGGGAATATCAAGAATAACAAAGCCTGTTAAAATAGTAACATTTGCAACCACAACAGGCACATCCTCACAAATAACGACAGGCATAGCAGTTGATTTATCAGCCATTTGCAAAGATATTTCAGTAGGTGTCAACTTATTCAAATCACGTCTACGATATAAAGAGAGAGACATAACACTAACACCGGCTCCAAGATCACATAAAGTAGTTTTAACATAGTTTCTTTTAATGGAGCATGGTATAGTTAGTACTCCTGGATCTCCTAGTTTCTTAGGTATTCCACCTTTAAAAGTATAATTGGCAAGCATGGTGGAAATTTCAGCTTCCGGTATCTTTCTTTTATTTGTAACTATATCTTTCATATACTTAGCATAAGGATTCATTTTAAGCATATTAGTCAAACGCATACGTAAAAATATAGGTCTAATCATTTCAGCAAAGCGCTCAAAATCCTCATCATCCTTTTTCTTGGATGGTTTAGGAGGAAAAGGCATGGGTTTCTGGACCCATGGTTCTCTTTCTTTACCGTGCTTCCTAGCAATGAAGTCTCTCTTATCATAACGTTGATTCTTTGATTGTGGGTTATCAAGATCAACAACAGGTTCAATCTCTACATCATTGTTATTGATAGGTTGAGCATCAACATGAACATCATCATTAACATTATCGCTAGGTTCATGTTCATCACCTGATTGTGTTTCAGCATCAGAAATAGAAATATCATTGGGATTCTCAGGTGTGTCTACAACAGGTTCACTAGAAGCATGCAAAGTCCTATCATTTTTCTTTTTCTTCTTCTTAGAAGGACTAGGTGTATCAACATTAGTTCTCTGAGAATCTTGCTCATTTCTCTTGGGGTGACCCTCAGGATACAGAGGTTCCTGAGTCATTTTACCCCCTCTAGTCATAACCCTAACAGCATTATCTTTTTCTTATTATTTAATTCATTGAGGAAATCATTTTGAGCTTTAAGCACTTGTTCTACTTGAGTGGTAACCATAGAAGCATGTTTACTAATGAGTTTAAGATCACCTTTAACTCTAGACATATAATCACTCAAGTGTTCAATCATATAAGCATTTTGTTTCAATTATCTACCAACATAAGCATTGAAGTTTTCTTGTTTAACTATAAAATTATCAAACTCATCTAAGCATTGGCTAGCAGACTTATAACGAGGAATATCACCTTCATCAAATCTATAGAGAGAATTTACCTTTACTACCTGTGTCGGGTTATCGAGACCATGTATTTCTTCAATAGGTGGTAAATTCTTAACATCTTCAGCTTTAATACCTTTTTCTTTCATAGATTTCTTTGCCTCTTGCATATCTTGAGGACTGAGAAATAGAATACCCCTTTTCTTCGGAGTTGGCTTAGGAGTTGGTTCAGGAAGTGTCCAATTATTTTCATTAGTCAACATATTATTCGATAGCAATTCAGCTTGATCAACTGTTCTTTCCCTGAAAACACAACCAGCACAACTATCCAGGTGGTCTCTAGAAGCATCGGTTAGTCCATTATAAAAAATATCAAGTATTTCATTTTTCTTGAGAGGATGATCAGGCAAAGCATTAAGTAATTGGACAAGCCTCCCCCAAGCTTGTGGGAGACTCTCTTCTTCAATTTGCACAAAATTATATATTTCCCTTAAAGCATCTTGTTTCTTATGAGCGGGGAAATATTTAGCAGAGAAGTAATAAATCATATCCTGGGGACTACGCACACAACCAGGATCAAGAGAATTAAACCATGTTTTAGCATCACCCTTTAATGAGAAAGGAGATAACTTAAGGATATAGTAGTAGCGAGTTTTCTCATCATTAGTGAACAAGGTGGCTATATCATTCAATTTAGTAAGATCTGCCACAACAGTTTCAGATTCATAGCCATAAAAAGGATCAGATTCAACCAAAGTAATTACCTCAGGGTCGACAGAGAAATCATAATCCTTATCGGAAATACAGATAGGTGAAGTAGCAAAAGCAGGGTCATATTTCATTCTAGCATTCAAAGATTTCTCTTTCAACTTGGCTAATAATTTCTTAAGATCAAATCTATCATTGCAAGCAAGAAAATCTCTAGCAGTTTCTTCATCCATAACATAACCCTCAGGCACAACAGGCAATTCATATCTAGGGGGAGAATCTTCATCATCACTTTCATCAATATTATCAGTTTCAATAATTTCATTCTCTCTAGCCCTAGCAAGTTGTTCATCAAGAAATTCACCTAATGGCACAGTAGTATCAAGCATAGAAGTAGTTTCATCAATAACATGCGACATATCAGAATTAATAGCAGAAGCGGGTTTAGGTGTCGCAAGCTTACTCAAAACAGAAGGTGAATCAAGTGCAGAGCTAGATGGCAATTCCTTACCTCCCCTCGTAGTTGAGGCAAAAATCTTGGTTCTTTCATCTTTCATGTTCCTCATAGTGATCAACAGATATAAATCCCAAGTGACTCAAAGAATAGAGCAATGCTCCCCGGCAACGGCGCTAGAAAATAGTCTTGATAACCCACAAGTATAGGGGATCACAACAGTTTTTGAGGGTAGAGTAGTCAACCCAAATTTATTGATTCAACACAAGGGGAGCCAAAGAATATTCTAAAGTATTAGCAGTTGAGTTGTCATTTCAACCACACATGGATAACTTAATATTTGCAGCAAAATATTTAGTAGCAAAGTAGAATGGAAGTAACAGTAACGGTGGCGAAAGTAACAGTAGCAGTTTTGTAGTAATTGTAACAGTGGCAATGGAAAAGTAACTAAGCAAAGATCAATATGTGAAAAGCTCGTATGCATTGGATCAGTGATGGATAATTATGTCGGATGTGATTCCTCATGCAACAGTTATAACATAGGGTGACACAGAACTAGCTCTAGTTCATCAATGTAATGTAGGCATGTATTCCGAATATAGTCATACATGCTTATGGAAAAGAACTTGCATGACATCTTTTGTCCTACCCTCCCGTGGCAGCGGGGTCTGTAACACCCCGCATGTAACTTGCCATATTTGTAACTTCGACTCTTGCCATTTACGGCTATGTGTTATGATTTTCCCTCCGTTGTCGGGTTTTGTCTTTCGTTTTGTATTTTGTCATGTCATGCATTTTCATATCATGTCATCATGTGCATTGCATTCGCATACGTGTTCGTCTCATGCATCCGAGCTTTTTCCCCGTTGTCCGTTTTACAATCCGGCGCTCCTATCTCCTCCGGTGCACTCCTTTCGTTTTCTTTCGTGTGCGTGTGTCAAACTTTCTCGGAATGGACCGAGGCTTGTCAAGCGGCCTTATTATACCACCCGGAGACCACCGGTCAAGTTTCGTTCCATTTGGAGGTCGTTTGGTACTCCAACGGTTAACCGGGCATCCGCAATGTCCATTTGAGTGTCCAGCATAAACCCCCTCTAGAACCAGCCCAAAACCCACCAAACTCTCTTCCATGCTCTAGGTCGTTCGATCACGATCGTGTCGGCGAAAACTGCACCTCATTTGGAGTCTCCTAGCTCCCTCTAGCTATATAAGTGCATCTCCTCCCGTATACGAATCGCAGACGAAACCCTAGTTTCTCCACCGCGCGCCGCCGGACGAAAACGTCTGCCGACGGACACGTCCGCCCGCCTGCGCCGCCGCCACGTGTCACCGCCGCCTTCGCGCCGCCGCGGCCCGCCGGGCCCGAGGCCGGCCCGCCCGCGCCCCGACCGGGCCCCGCGCCGCGCTGCCCTCTCCGCCGCGGCCTCCCCGCCGCCGCCGCGCCGGCCGGCCCCGCCGCCCCGCCGCCGCCGCCACCGCGCGCCCGCCGCCGCCGCCGCCGGCCATCGCCGTCGCCGGTCCCGAGGCCCGCCGCCTCCTCCTCCCTCCGGCGCCACTCCGGCCCCCCTCGCCGCCGCGGCCTCCCTCTCCTCTCCTCCCGCCGGCGAACTCCATCGAGCTCGAGGAGCTCGCGATCTGGATCCGTTCGGTGAGCGTTGACTTTTTCCCGAGCCTCCAAATCCTCTAAGTCCTCAAATCTTTACATCATCTTGTCATGTTTGTGATGCCATAACTCCTTGCATGTAGCTCTGATTCGCGCGTGTAATATGTCAAATTGTTCGCCTCATGATGCTCTTCATTTTGTTCAATTGCACCATGTTCATTAGAGGCCATCTTGATGCCCAAATCTCTGTTGGAAGAGGGCTAGTTGCTGTTATTCTCTGGTTCTTATCAGAACTTGGAGATTTGTCATTTTGTATCTTTTAATCTGTGCATCTTATGAGCATGAGCTCTACATGTGTTTTGAAGTATGCCATGCCATCTTTCCAGTGGTGTAGTCTATGTATTTTTGTGATCTCTGTGGTGACTAGCACATGCATGCAAAGTAGGCCCCGTAATATTTCTGATTTCAGTGACGTTGATTTCTCCAAGTCCTTGTCTGCTGTAATTTTGATGCCATGTAAACTTGATGCTACAGAGAGATCCATGCATATTTTAGAGATGTTCAGTAAATATGTTTTGTAGCTATAGTTGTAGTTGATACATTCCTGCAATTGTTTGCAATTATGGAGTGACATAGCATGACTCAATCTTGCTCTACTTTTGCTATAAAATATTTCTGGCAGATTCTTAACATGATATGCAATTTTGCCAAGCTTATTGTAGTTGATCCGTACATGCTATGCTTGTGTTCTTGCCATGTATAGCTTCATAAACATGCCTTCTTGCTGTAGGTATGCTTGGTTTGTCATGCATTGCTCTGTAGTGAGTGCATCAAGCTCACAAAGAGGCCTACATATTATTATTTCTGTCATGCTCTGTTTTCTGCTAAGTCTGGAACCTGATAACGAAACTTGCTATGTTTACATGCTTGCCATCATATCTTCTGGTCCTTTTTGGCTTATGGTCAGTAAGGGACTTTTGTCATGTGTATTTAGTAGAACACTGCCAGGCCTTATTTTGCTATGTTAAGTTTCTGTAGCATGTTGATTTCGTGCTCTAAACATTGCTACCTGATGCTGTTTACTGTCATGTCCAGTTTTTCACCAAGTCTGTGATCCTGTAATCTTTTGCACTTTTGCCATGTTTGTTTGAGCTTGATATGTTGTGAAATAGCCGTAGCTCAGTGTTCATCTTTTGTCAAGCATCTCCTGTAGATTACTGCCATGTACTTTGTTGCTATGTTGGGGTGATGTAGCATTGTTACTTGTTGCATTTTAAATGCTATCTTGCTGTTTATCGCAGATTAGTGTCATTCTTGTTATGCTTGCCATTTGCAAACCGTGCATCCGATTCCGGTGATCTTTATATCGATTTCGACCGAAATCATCTCATATTTCCAGTGGCATGCTTGGTTTGCCAAGTTACTGCCATGTTCATCATTTTCCTTCCGGAGCACGCATATGCATCGCATATCATATCTTGCATATCATACATGTTTTGCATCATGTTGCTTGCGCATTCCTCGTGATTGATTGTGGTTCCGTTTGTTTGTGTTCTTGTCTTGGGTAGAGCCGGGAGACGAGTTCGTGAATGAGGAACCTGTCGAGTACGCTTACGAGGATCAAGCTTTCGACAACTCTGAGAATCTTGCAGGCAAGATGACCACCCCTCGAAATCACTTCTATCTTTGCTATGCTAGTTGTTCGCTCTATTGCCATGCTCCGCTACCTATCACTTACTATATCATGTCTCCCATTTTAGCCATGTCAGCCTCTAACCATCCTTTCCTAGCAAACCGTTGTTTGGCTAAGTTACCGCTTTTGCTCAGCCCCTCTTATAGCGTTGCTAGTTGCAGGTGAAGTTGAAGTTTGTTCCATGTTGGAACATGGATATGTTGGGATATCACAATATCTCTTATTTTCATTAATGCATCTGTATATATTTGGTAAAGGGTGGAAGGCTCGGCCTTATGCCTGGTGTTTTGTTCCACTCTTGCCGCCCTAGTTACTGTTATACCGGGATTGTGTTCCTTGAGTTTGCATTCCTTACACGGTCGGGTGATTTATGGGACCCCCTTGACAGTTCGCCTTGAATAAAACTCCTCCAGCAAGGCCCAACTTTGGTTTTACCATTTGCCGCCTAAGCCTTTTCCCCCGGGTTTTCGCGAGCCCGAGGGTCATCTTTATTTTAAACCCCCGGACCAGTGCTCCTTCGAGTGCTGGCCCAAACCGAGCGATGTCCGGCGCCCCCTGGGCAACCAGGGTCTATGCCAACCCGACGTCTGGCTCATCCGTTGTGCCCTGAGAACGAGATATGTGCAGCTCCTATCGGGATTTGTCGGCACATTCGGGGGCTTTGCTGGTCTTGTTTTACCATTGTCGAGATGTCTTGTAAACCGGGATTCCGAGACTGATCGGGTCTTTCCGGGAGAAGGTTTATCCTTCGTTGACCGTGAGAGCTTATGATGGGCTAAGTTGGGACACCCCTGCAGGGTATTATCTTTCGAAAGCCGTGCCCGCGGTTATGAGGCAGATGGGAATTTGTTTAATGTCCGGTTGTAGATAACTTGTCACTTGACCCAAGTAAAATACATCAACTGCGTGTGTAGCCGTGATGGTCTCTTGTCGGCGAAGTTCGGGAAGTGAACACGGTCTGAGTTATGTATGACGTAAGTAGGTGTTCAGGATCACTTCTTGGTCATTGCTAGATGACGTCCGTTTTGTTGCTTCTCTCCTCGCTCTCATTTGCGCAAGTTAGCCACCATATATGCTTTTGCCGCTGCAGCTCCACCTTATTACACCTCCTTTTCCTACAAGCTTAAATAGTCTTGATCTCGCGGGTGTGAGATTGCTGAGTCCCCATGACTCACAGATTCTACCAAAACAGTTGCAGGTGCCGACGATGCCAGTGCAGATGATGGCGTCGATCTCAAGTGGGAGTTCAACGAGGAACGTGGTCGTTACTATGTGTCTTTTCCTGATGATCAGTAGTGGAGCCCAGTTGGGACGATCGGGGATCTAGCATTTGGGGTTGTCTTATTTTCATCTGGATTTTGACCGTAGTCGGTCTATATGCTTGTATTCTGGATGATGTATGAATAATATTTATGTATTGTGTGAAGTGGCGATTGTAAGCCAACTCTTTATCCCATTCTTGTTCATTACATGGGATTGTGTGAAGATGACCCTTCTTGCGACAAAACCACTATGCGGTTATGCCTCTAAGTCGTGCCTCGACACGTGGGAGATATAGCCGCATCGTGGGCGTTACAGGGTCCTATTGGAAACTAAGGGATATTAAGGCCTCCTTTTAATAGAGTACCGGACCAAAGCATTAACACTTAGTGAATACATGAACTCCTCACACTATGGTCATCACCGGTAAGTATCCCGATTATTGTCACTTCGGGGTTAATGGATCATAACACATAATAGGTGACTAATGACATGCAAGATAGGATCAAGAACTCACATATATTCATGAAAACATAATAGGTTCAGATCTGAAATCATGGCACTCGGGCCCTAGTGACAAGCATTAAGCATAGCAAAGTCATAGCAACATCAATCTCAGAACATAATGGATACTAGGTATCAAACCCTAACAAAACTAACTCGATTACATGGAAAATCTCATCCAACCCATCACCGTCTAGCAAGCCTGCGATGGAATTACTCACGCACAGCAGTGAGCATCATGAAATTGGTCATGGAGGAAGGTTGATGATGACGACGGCGACGGATTCCCCTCTCCGGAGCCCCGAACGGACTCCAGATCAGCCCTCCCGAGAGAGATTAGGGCTTGGCGGCGGCTCCGTATCGTAAAACGCGATGAATCCTTCTCCCTAATTTTTTTCTCCCCCAACGTGTATATATGGAGTTGGAGCTGAGGTCGGTGGAGCACCAGGGGGCCCACGAGGCAGGGGGCGCGCCCAGGGGGTAGGCATGCCACCCACCCACGTGGACAGGGTGTGGGCCCCTAGCCTTGATTCTTTCGCCAGTATTTTTTATATATTCCATAAATATTCTCCGTGAAGTTTCAGGTCATTCCGAGAACTTTTATTTCTGCACAAAAATAACACCATGGCAATTCTGTTGAAAACAGCGTCAGTCCGGGTTAGTTCCATTCAAATCATGCAAGTTAGAGTCCAAAACAAGGGCAAAAGTGTTTGGAAAAGTAGATACGATGGGGACGTATCAGCCGCCCGGTGGTCGGTGAGCTTCTCGTGGGCCCATTGGTCCAGCTTCTCCGGCATCTCGGTCGATAGCTCCAGCCTAGCATGGAGGCCCTTGGCGTCCGTGAAGATCCACTTGCACCAGAAGTCCTCCACCTTCTTCCCGACCCTCATGAGCGTGTTGCCGTTGTGGACCGCGATGAAGGAGACGCACCCGGAGTTCTGGGCCGGGTCATTTAGCTGGAGGTAGAAGGATTGGCGGAGCAGCGCAATGGAGGGCGCCACACCCACAAACGCCTCACAGTAGAAGGCGAAGATCGACAGGAGAAGGATGGAGTTGGGCTGGAGGTGTAGAGCGTGGATCTGATAATGGTCAAGGACGGCGAGGAAGAACCTAGAGAAGGGCGGGACAATTCCTGCGAAGATGCTGTGAAGGAAGAAGGGATAGAATGTCCTCGCCAAGGTCTCCCGCTTGGTGGAGCCGACCCGAACTGCCGTCTCCCTCCCCTCATTGTCGTTGCTCGCCGTCAGCAGGAGCATGGTGGCAAGGTGCCCCGCCTCGGTGATGGAGGACGTACTGAGGGTCGGCGCGGGCGCAGAAGCAGAGTGTGTGGCCGTAGCGGATGGCTTCACCTTCTTGGATGTCATCGACGAAGAGCTTGAGGAAGAAATTCGGCAGATCTGGGGGTGCTCTCGGCAGGGAGAAAAGGAGATCTGGAGCAAGATGAATGGAAGGCAATGAAGGCTCGACAGCAGGCGCCAGTCTGTTTTGTCAGCCCGGGACAGTTGCCGAGGAGGCATGGAGAAGTGGAGACGCCCACGTCCCATCAAGCTCCACGCATCGACTCGGTCCACAGGCGATTGGGGCCCATGGTGCTTCGCCCTTGCTCTTTGGCTTCACCTCGAAGCCAAGTCCGAGCGCGCCTGGGGCTCGGGGGCTACTGTCGGCGTTCTGGGAACCAAGGTACCTAGACTTGCTTGTCTGCGGCCCACAGCATGGCTCCATCGACGACCTGGTACAGCCCATCTTCAGCATCGACAAGACAAGACCCTCGCAAGCAAGCAAGCCTCACGAGGCGGACGACACCAAGACCTCTGGAGGGAGCAGCCTCCCCAGGCTGGCTCCTGAGGAGCGAAGATTCCTATGCAGGTGCTCACCTCATGAGGTTGAGGTGACGCAAGCCTTGAGACCAAGGCTAGGCGGGTGCCAGCGGGTGCAGAGCACCAGGTTTCCTCTTTGGTGCTAAGGAGGCAAGCGCAGGCGGGGGGTCCCGAGGAATTAGCCAAAGGTTTCCATTCCCGCGCAACGAGACCAAGACCGCCAGGACGGCAGGACGGATGTCATCACCGAGCCCACCACGGTGTCACGACCAGAAGCTTTGGAGGCAAAGACCACCTTTCGTCAGGATAAGATGTACTATTGTCTTCCTTCAAACATGGCCATTGTGGGATCCCTTCCCGCCTTTGTTTTGGAGGAAGAGGACCAAGGACACTATAAATATAGCTTAGCCACCACCATAGGAGAGGATCCAGAATCCGAGCCCTGAAGGAAATATGCCCTAGAGGCAATAATAAAGTTATTATTTATTTCCTTATATCATGATAAATGTTTATTATTCATGCTAGAATTGTATTAATCGGAAACATAATACTTGTGTGAATACATAGAAAAACAGAGTGTCACTAGTATGCCTCTACTTGACTAGCTCGTTGATCAAAGATGGTTATGTTTCCTAGCCATAGACATGAGTTGTCATTTGATTAACGGGATCACATCATTAGGAGAATGATGTGATTGACTTGACCCATTCCATTAGCTTAGCACTTGATCGTTTAGTATTCTGCTATTGCTTTCTTCATGACTTATACATGTTCCTATGACTATGAGATTATGCAACTCCCGTTTACCGGAGGAACACTTTGTGTGCTACCAAATGTCACAACGTAACTGGGTGATTATAAAGGTGCTCTACAGGTGTCTCCGAAAGTACTTGTTGGGTTGGCGTATTTCGAGATTAGGATTTGTCACTCCGATTGTCGGAGAGGTATCTCTGGGCCCACTCGGTAATGCACATCACTATAAGCCTTGCAAGCATTGTAACTAATGAGTTAGTTGCGGGATGATGTATTACGGAACGACTAAAGAGACTTGCCGGTAACGAGATTGAACTAGGTATTGAGATACCGATGATCGAATCTCGGGCAAGTAACATACCGATGACAAAGGGAACAACGTATGTTGTTATGCAGTTTGACCGATAAAGATCTTCGTAGAATATGTGGGAGCCAATATGAGCATCCAGGTTCCGCTATTGGTTATTGACCGGAGACGTGTCTCGCTCATGTCTACATAGTTCTCGAACCCGTAGGGTCCGCACGCTTAAAGCTCGATGACAATTGTATTATGAGTTTTTGTGTTTTGATGTACCAAAGGTAGTTCGGAGTCCCGGCTGTGATCACGGACATGACGAGGAGTCTCAAAATGGTCGAGACGTAAAGATCGATATATTGGACGACTATGTTCGGACACCGGAATGGTTTCGGGGAGTTTCAGACATATACCGGAGTACCGGGGGTTACCAGAACCCCCCGGGGAGCTTAATGGGCCAAGATGGGCCTTAGTAGAGAAGAGGAGGGGCGGCTAGGGCTGGTCGCGCGCCCCCTCCCCCTCTAGTCCGAATTGGACAAGGAGGGGGGGCGGCGCCCCCTTTCCTTCCTCCTCTCTCCTTCCCTTCCTTTCCCCCTCCTACTCCAACTAGGAAAAGAGGGAGTCCTAGGAGTAGGACTCCTCCCTGGCGCGCCCTCCTCCTGGCCGGCCGCCTCCTCCCCTGGTCCTTTATATACGGGGGCAGGGGGGCACCTCTAGACACAACAATTGATCTCTTGATCTCTTAGCCGTGTGCGGTGCCCCCCTGCACGATATTCCACCTCGATCATATCGTAGCGGTGCTTAGGCGAAGCCCTGCGTCGGTAGCAACATCATCACCGTCACCATGCCGTCGTGCTGATGGAACACTCCCATGAAGCTCTGCTGGATCGGAGTTCACGGGACGTCATCGAGCTGAACGTGTGCTGAACTCGGAGGTGCCGTACGTTCGGTACTTGGATCGGTTGGATCGTGAAGACGTACGACTACATCAACCGTGTTGTGCTAACGCTTCCGCTTTCGGTCTACGAGGGTACGTGGACACACTCTCCCCTCTGGTTGCTATGCATCACCATGATTCTGTGTGTGCGTAGGAATTTTTTTGAAATTACTACGTTCCCCAACAGTGGCATCCGAGCCAGGTTTTATGCATAGATGTTATATGCACGAGTAGAACACAAGTGAGTTGTGGGCGATACAAGTCATACTGCTTACCAGCATGTCATACTTTGGTTCGGCGGTATTGTTGGATGAAGCGGCCCGGACCGACATTACGCGTACGCTTACGCGAGACTGGTTCTGCCGACGTGCTTTGCACATAGGTGGCTGGCGGGTGTCAGTTTCTCCAACTTTAGTTGAACCGAGTGTGGCTACGCCCGGTCCTTGAGAAGGTTAAAACAGCACTAACTTGACGAACTATCATTGTGGTTTTGATTCGTAGGTAAGAACGGTTCTTGCTCAGCCCGTAGCAGCCACGTAAAACTTGCAACAAGAAAGTAGAGGACGTCTAACTTGTTTTTGCAAGGCATGTTGTGAATTGATATGGTCAAGACATGATGCTATATTTTATTGTATGAGATGATCATGTTTTGTAACTGAGTTATCGGCAACTGGCAGGAGCCATATGGTTGTCGCTTTATTGTATGCAATGCAATCGCCCTGTAATGCTTTACTTTATCACTAAACGGTAGCGATAGTCGTAGAAGCATAAGTTGGCAAGACGACAATGATGCTACGATGGACATCAAGGTGTCGCACCGGTGACAATGGTGATCATTGACGATGCTTCGGAGATGGAGATCACAAGCACAAGATGATGATGGCCATATCATATCACTTATATTGATTGCATGTGATGTTTATCTTGTGGGCATCTTATCTTGCTTTGTTCGACGGTAGCATGATAAGATGATCTCTCACTAAATTTCAAGATAAAAGTGTTCTCCCTGAGTATGCACCGTTGCGAAAGTTCTTCGTGCTGAGACACCACGTGATGATCGGGTGTGATAAGCTCTACGTTCAAATACAGCGGGTGCAAAACAGTTGCACACGCGGAATACTCAGGTTAAACTTGACGAGCCTAGCATATGCAGATATGGCCTCGGAACACTGAGACCGAAAGGTCGAGCGTGAATCATATAGTAGATATGATCAACATAGTGATGTTCACCATTGAAACTACTCCATCTCGCGTGATGATCGGACATGGTTTAGATGATATGGATCACGTGATCACTTAGAGGATTAGAGGGATGTCTATCTAAGTGGGAGTTCTTTAATAATTTGATTAACTAAACATTAATTTATCATGAACTTAGTACCTGATAGTATTTTGCATGTCTATGTTGTTGTAGATAGATGGCCCGTGTTGTTGTTCCGTTGAATTTTAATGCGTTCCTTGAGAAAGCAAAGTTGAAAGATGATGGTAGAAATTACACGGACTGGGTCCGTAACTTGAGGATTATCCTCATTGCTGCACAGAAGAATTACGTCCTGAAAGCACCGCTGGGTGCCAGGCCTGCTGCAGATGCAACTGACGACGTTAAGAACGTCTGGCAGAGCAAAGTTGACGACTACTCGATAGTTCAGTGTGCCATCCTTTACGGCTTAGAACCGGGGCTTCAAAGACGTTTTGAACGTCATGGAGCATATGAGATGTTCCAGGAGTTGAAGTTAATATTTCAAGCAAATGCCCGGATTGAGAGATATGAAGTCTCCAATAAGTTCTACAGCTGCAAGATGAAGGAGAATAGTTCTGTCAGTGAACATATACTCAGAATGTCTGGGTATAACAATCACTTGATTCAACTGGGAGATAATCTTCCGGATGATAGTGTCATTGACAGAATTCTTCAATCACTACCACCAAGCTACAAAAGCTTCGTGATGAACTATAATATGCAAGGGATGGATAAGACAATTCCCGAGCTCTTCGCAATGCCAAAGGCTGCGGAGGTAGAAATCAAGAAGGAGCATCAAGTGTTGATGGTAAACAAGACCACCAGTTTCAAGAAAAGGGGCAAAGGGAAGAAGAAGGGGAACTTCAAGAAGAACAGCAAACAGGTTGCTGCTCAAGAGAAGAAACCCAAGTCTAGACCTAAGCTTGAGACTGAGTGCTTCTACTGCAAGCAGACTGGTCATTGGAAGCAGAACTGCCCCAAGTATTTGGCGGATAAGAAGGATGGCAAGGTGAACAAAGGTATATGTGATATACATGTTATTGATGTGTACCTTACTAATGCTCGCAGTAGCACCTGGGTATTTGATACTGGTTCTGTAGCTAATATTTGCAACTCGAAACAGGGGCTAGGGATTAAGCGAAGATTGGCTAAGGACAAGGTGACGATGCGCGTGGGAAATGGTTCCAAAGTCGATGTGATCGCGGTCGGCACGCTACCTCTTCATCTACCTTCGGGATTAGTTTTAGACCTAAATAATTGTTATTTGGTGCCAACGTTGAGCATGAACATTATATCTGGATCTTGTTTGATGCGAGACAGTTATTCATTAAATCAGAGAATAATGGTTGTTCTATTTATATGAGTAATATCTTTTATGGTCATGCACCCTTGAAGAGTGGTCTATGTATATTAAATCTCGATAGTAGTGATACACATATTCATAATATTGAAGCCAAAAGATGCAGAGTTGATAATGATAGTGCAACTTATTTGTGGCACTTCCGTTTAGGTCATATTGGTGTAAAGCGCATGAAGAAACTCCATTCCGATGGACTTTTGGAATCACTTGATTATGAATCACTTGGTACTTGCGAACCATGCCTCATGGGCAAGATGACTAAAACGCCGTTCTCCGGAACTATGGAGCGAGCAACAGATTTGTTGGAAATCATACATACTGATGTATGTGGTCCAATGAATGTTGAGGCTCACGGCGGGTATCGTTATTTTCTCACCTTCACAGATGATTTGAGCAGATATGAGTATATCTACTTAATAAAACATAAGTCTGAAACATTAGAAAAGTTCAAAGAATTTCAGAGTGAAGTAGAAAATCATCGTAACAAGAAAATAAAGTTTCTACGATCTGATCGTGGAGGAGAATATTTGAGTTACGAGTTTGGTCTTCATTTGAAACAATGCGGAATAGTTTCGCAACTCACGCCACCCGGAACACCACAGCGTAATGGTGTGTCCGAACGTCCTAATCGTACTTTACTAGATATGGTGCGATCTATGATGTCTCTTACTGATTTACCGCTATCATTTTGGGGTTATGCTTTAGAGACGGCTGCATTCACGTTAAATAGGGCACCATCTAAATCCGTTGAGACGATGCCTTATGAACTATGGTTTGGGAAGAAACCAAAGTTGTCGTTTCTTAAAGTTTGGGGCTGCGATGCTTATGTGAAAAAGCTTCAACCTGATAAGCTCGAACCCAAATGGGAGAAATGTGTCTTCATAGGATACCCAAAGGAAACTGATGGGTACACCTTCTATCATAGATCTGAAGGCAAGACTTTTGTTGCTAAATTTGGATCCTTTCTAGAGAAGGAGTTTCTCTCGAAAGAAGTGAGTGGGAGGAAAGTAGAACTTGATGAGGTAACTGTACCTGCTCCCTTATTGGAAAGTAGTTCATCACATAAACTGGTTCCTGTGACACCTACACCAAATAGTGAGGAAGCTAATGATGATGATCATGAAACTTCAGATCAAGTTACTACCGAACCTCGTAGGTCAACCAGAGTAAGATCCGCACCAGAGTGGTACGGTAATCCTGTTCTGGAGGTCATGTTACTAGACCATGACGAACCTACGAACTATGAGGAAGCGATGATGAGCCCAGATTCCGCAAAATGGCTTGAGGCCATGAAATCTGAGATGGGATCCATGTATGAGAACAAAGTGTGGACTTTGGTTGACTTTCCCGATGATCGGCAAGCCATCGAAAATAAATGGATCTTCAAGAAGAAGACAGACGCTGACGGTAATGTTACCATCTACAAAGCTCGACTTGTTGCGAAAGGTTTTCGACAACTTCAAGGAGTTGACTACGCGCTGTTGCTTCTGTTATTGCTGCTGGATTGGCCGTAGGGGTCTTCCTGCTTCAAAAATAGGGCTTCCTGACCCGATAAAAGAGTGAGACCTTCTCACCCGTAACGATGCTTAAGTCCGTCCGAATCATGTTAGCAATTGCTGCATTTTATGATTATGATATTTGGCAAATGGATGTAAAGACTGCATTCCTGAATGGATTTCTGGAAGAAGAGTTGTATATGATGCAACCTGAAGGTTTTATCGATCCAAAGGGTGCTAACAAAGTGTGCAAGCTCCAGCGATCCATTTATGGACTGGTGCAAGCCTCTCGGAGTTGGAATAAACGCTTTGATACTGTGATCAAAGCATATGGTTTTATACAGACTTTTGGAGAAGCCTATATTTACAAGAAAGTGAGTGGGAGCTCTGTAGCATTTCGAATCTTATATGTGGATGACATATTGTTGATTGGAAATGATATAGAATTTCTGGATAGCATAAAAGGATACTTGAATAAGAGTTTTTCCATGAAAGTCCTCGGTGAAGCTGCTTACATATTGGGCATCAAGATCTATAGAGATAGATCAAGACGCTTAATTGGACTTTCACAAAGCACATACCTTGACAAAGTTTTGAAGAAGTTCAAAATGGATCAAGCAAAGAAAGGGTTCTTGCTATGTTACAAGGTGTGAAATTGAGTAAGACTCGTGCCCGACCACTGCAGAAGATAGAGAGAAAATGAAAGATGTTCCCTATGCTTCAGCCATAGGCTCTATCATGTATGCAATGCTGTGTACCAGACCTGATGTGTGCCTTGCTATTAGTTTAGCAGGGAGGTACCAAAGTAATCCAGGAGTGGATCACTGGACAGCGGTCAAGAACATCCTAAAATACCTGAAAAGGACTAAGGATATGTTTCTCGTTTATGGAGGTGACAAAGAGCTAGTCGTAAATGGTTACGTTGATGCAAGCTTTGACATTGATCCGGACAATTCTAAATCGCAAACCGGATATGTATTTACATTGTACGGTGGAGCTGTCAGTTGGTGCAGTTCTAAACAAAGCATCGTGGCAGGATCTACGTGTGAAGCGGAGTACATAGCTGCTTCGAAAGCAGCAAATGAAGGAGTCTGGATGAAGGAGTTCATATCCGATCTAGGTGTCATACCTAGTGCATCGGGTCTAATGAAAATCTTTTGTGACAATACTGGTGCAATTGTCGTGGCAAAGGAATCCAGATTTCACAAGAGGACCAAGCACATCAAAATACGCTTCAATTCCATCCGGGACCAAGTCCAGGTGGGAGACATAGAGATTTGCAAGATACATAAGGATCTGAATGTTGCAGACCCGTTGACTAAGCCTCTTCCACGAGCAAAACATGATCAGCACCAAAACTCCATGGGTGTTAGAATCATTACTGTGTAATCTAGATTATTGACTCTAATGCAAATGGGAGACTGAAGGAAATATGCCCTAGAGGCAATAATAAAGTTATTATTTATTTCCTTATATCATGATAAATGTTTATTATTCATGCTAGAATTGTATTAACCGGAAACATAATACTTGTGTGAATACATAGACAAACAGAGTGTCACTAGTATGCCTCTACTTGACTAGCTCGTTGATCAAAGATGGTTATGTTTCCTAGCCATAGACATGAGTTGTCATTTGATTAACGAGATCACATCATTAGGAGAATGATGTGATTGACTTGACCCATTCCATTAGCTTAGCACTTGATCGTTTAGTATTCTGCTATTGCTTTCTTCATGACTTATACATGTTCCTATGACTATGAGATTATGCAACTCCCGTTTACCGGAGGAACACTTTGTGTGCTACCAAACATCACAACGTAACTGGGTGATTATAAAGGTGCTCTACAGGTGTCTCCGAAAGTACTTGTTGGGTTGGCGTATTTCGAGATTAGGATTTGTCACTCCGATTGTCGGAGAGGTATCTCTGGGCCCACTCGGTAATGCACATCACTATAAGCCTTGCAAGCATTGTAACTAATGAGTTAGTTGCGGGATGATGTATTACGGAACGAGTAAAGAGACTTGCCGGTAACGAGATTGAACTAGGTATTGAGATACCAACGATCGAATCTCGGGCAAGTAACATACCGATGACAAAGGGGACAACGTATGTTGTTATGCGGTTTGACCGACAAAGGTCTTCGTAGAATATGTGGGAGCCAATATGAGCATCCAGGTTCCGCTATTGGTTATTGACCAGAGACGTGTCTCGGTCATGTCTACATAGTTCTCGAACTCATAGGGTCCGCACGCTTAAAGTTCGATGACGATTGTATTATGATTTTTTGTGTTTTGATGTACCGAAGGTAGTTCGGAGTCCCGGATGTGATCACAGACATGACGAGGAGTCTAGAAATGTTCGAGACGTAAAGATCGATATATTGGACAACTATGTTCGGACACCGGAATGGTTTCGGGGAGTTTCGGACATATACCGGAGTACCGGGGGTTACCGAAACCCCCCGGGGAGCTTAATGGGCCAAGATGGGCCTTAGTGGAGAAGAGGAGGGGCGGCTAAGGCTGGTCGCGCGCCCCCTCCCCCTCTAGTCCGAATTGGACAAGGGGGGGCGGCGTCCCCTTTCCTTCCTCCTCTCTCCTTCCCTTCTTTTCCCCCTCCTACTCCAACTAGGAAAAGAGGGAGTCCTAGGAGTAGGACTCCTCCCTGGCGCGCCCTCCTCCTGGCCGGCCGCCTCCTCCCCCTGGTCCTTTATATACGGGGGCAGAGGGGCACCTCTAGACACAACAATTGATCTCTTGATCTCTTAGCCGTGTGCGGTGCCCCCCTCCACGATATTCCACCTCGATCATATCGTAGCGGTGCTTAGGCGAAGCCCTGCGTCGGTAGCAACATCATCACCGTCACCACGCAGTCGTGCTGATGGAACTCTCCCGTGAAGCTCTGCTGGATCGGAGTTCGCGGGACGTCTTCGAGCTGAACGTGTGCTGAACTCGGAGGTGCCGTACGTTCGGTACTTGGATCAGTCGGATCGTGAAGACGTAGGACTACATCAACCGCGTTGTGCTAACACTTCTGCTTTCGGTCTATGAGGGTACGTGGACACACTCTCCCCTCTCGTTGCTATGCATCACCATGATTTTGTGTGTGCGTAGGAATTTTTTTTAAATTACTACGTTCCCCAACAAGCCCTCACTAGCTAACACCCACACAAGAACAAGCCTCCTGAGGTTGTTCTTCCTCGGTACTAATTCATCCTCAGCCCCTCACGAGGCTAATCCACCACAAAGCAGGAGTAGGGTCTTACACCGCAAGGTGGCCCGAACCTGGGTAAACTGCCGTGTGTCTTTCCCTTTTCGTTCATCGAGCTAGGCCATGAGAGCGACAAATTCCTTGGCTAGAAAGGTTTATTCTTCGCACACGCCCCTAAGTTCGAACCTTTCTTAGGTTTGCAGAGCCCTTAATCCGACAGCGCCAGGCATGGAGACATAGGCGATCCTAAACGGGCCCTCCCACATAGGTGAGAGCTTGTGAAGCCCCTCCCTGGAGAGCACCCACCTCAGGACGAGGTCACCCACCTCGAGGGTCCTGGATCGGATGATGCAGCAATGATACCGCCGCAGCGCCAGCTGGTACCTCGCGGCACGGAGTGAGGCTTGGCGGCAGCCCTCCTCCTCGAGCACGAGGTCCATCCCCCGCGAGGCGTCCTGGCGTGCCTCGTCAAATGCCAAGACCCGCAGGGAGCGATATTTGACCTCGTGAGGGAGGACCGCCTCAGCCCCGTAGACGATAAAGAACGGGGTCTCACCGGTGGGCTTAGTCGCGGTGGTGCGAATGGGCCACGGCACGGACTGAAGCGCATCGATCCAACCCCTGCCGCAGGCCTCGAGTTTCTTCTTGAAGCTCCTCGTCTTGAGTCCCCTTAGGACCTTGATGAGGACATGGATGTTGGAAATATGCCCTAGAGGCAATAATAAAATGGTTATTATTATATTTCCTTGTTCATGATAATTGTTTATTGTTCATGCTATAATTGTGTTATCCGGAAATCGTAATACATGTGTGAATACATAGACCACAACATGTCCCTAGTGAGCCTCTAGTTGACTAGCTCGTTGATCAACAGATAGTCATGGTTTCCTGACTATGGACATTGGATGTCATTGATAATGGGATCACATCATTAGGAGAATGATGTGATGGACAAGACCCAATCCTAAGCATAGCACAAAGATCGTGTAGTTCGTTTGCTAGAGCTTTTCCAATTGTCAAGTATCATTTCCTTAGACCATGAGATTGTGCAACTCCCGGATACCGTAGGAGTGCTTTGGGTGTGCCAAACGTCACAACGTAACTGGGTGGCTATAAAGGTGCACTACGGGTATCTCCGAGAGTGTCTGTTGGGTTGGCACAAATCGAGACTGGGATTTGTCACTCCGTTTGACGGAGAGGTATCTCTGGGCCCACTCGGTAATGCATCATCATAATGAGCTCAATGTGACCAAGTGTTTGGTCACGGGATCATGCATTACGGTACGAGTAAAGTGACTTGCCGGTAACGAGATTGAACGAGGTATTGGGATACCGACGATCGAATCTCGGGCAAGTAACGTACCAATTGACAAAGGGAATTGTATACGGGATTGATTGAATCCTCGACATCGTGGTTCATCCGATGAGATCATCGTGGAACATGTGGGAGCCAACATGGGTATCCAGATCCCGCTGTTGGTTATTGACCGGAGAGTCGTCTCGGTCATGTCTGCATGTCTCCCGAACCCGTAGGGTCTACACACTTAAGGTTCGGTGACGCTAGGGTTGTAGAGATATTAGTATGCGGAGATCCGAAAGTTGTTCGGAGTCCCGGATGAGATCCCGGATGTCACGAGGAGTTCCGGAATGGTCCGGAGGTGAAGAATTATATATAGGAAGTCCAGTTTCGGCCACCGGGAAAGTTTCGGGGGTTATCGGTATTGTACCGGGACCACCGGAAGGGTCCCGGGGGTCCACTGGGTGGGGCCACCTATCCCGGAGGGCCCCATGGGCTGAAGTGGGAGGGGAACCAGCCCCTGGTGGGCTGGTGCGCCCCCCCCCATGGGCCTCCCCCTGCGCCTAGGGTTGGAAACCCTGGGGGTGGGGGCGCCCCACCTGACTTGGGGGGCAAGTTCCCCCCCTTGGCCGCCGCCCCCCCATGTAGATGGGATCCCCAGGGATGGTGCCCCCCCCAGGGGGCCTATATATAGTGGGGGGGAGGGAGGGCAGCAGTACCCTAGCCCCTGGCGCCTCCCTCTCCCTCCCGCTTGCGCTTGGCGAAGCCCTGCCGGGATCCCCGCTACTTCCACCACCACGCCGTCGTGCTGCTGGATCTCCATCAACCTCTCCTTCCCCCTTGCTGGATCAAGAAGGAGGAGACGTCGCTGCTCCGTACGTGTGGAACGCGGAGGTGTCGTCCGTTCGGCGCTCGGTCATCGGTGATTTGGATCACGACGAGTACGACTCCATCAACCCCGTTCACTTGAACGCTTCCGCTCGCGATCTACAAGGGTATGTAGATGCACTCCTTCCCTCTCGTTGCTATTAAACTCCATAGATGGATCTTGGTGATGCGTAGAAAATTTTAAATTTCTGCAACGATCCCCAACAGTGGCATCATGAGCCAGGCCTATGCGTAGTTTCTATGCACGAGTAGAACACAAACTTGTTGTGGGCGTAGATGTTGTCAATTTTCTTGCCACTACTAGTCTTATCTTGTTTCGGCGGCATTGTGGGATGAAGTGGCCCGGACCGACCTTACACGTACGCTTACGTGAGACAGGTTCCACTGACTGACATGCACTAGTTGCATAAGGTGGCTAGAGGGTGTCTGTCTCTCCCACTTTAGTCAAAACGGATTCGATGAAAAGGGTCCTTATGAAGGGTAAATAGAAATTGGCATATCACATTGTGGTTTTACGTAGGTAAGAAACGTTCTTGCTAGAAACCTATAGAAGCCACGTAAAAACATGCAACAACAATTAGAGGACATCTAACTTGTTTTTGCAGCATGTGCCTTGTGATGTGATATGGCCAAAAGGATGTGATGAATGAGATATATGTGATGTATGAGATTGATCATGTTCTTGTAATAGGAATCACGACTTGCATGTCAATGAGTATGACAACCGGCAGGAGCCATAGGAGTTGTCTTTATTTTTTGTATGACCTGCGTGTCATTGAATAACGCCATGTAAATTACTTTACTTTATTGCTAAACACGTTAGCCATAGAAGTAGAAGTAATCGTTGGCGTGACAACTTCATGAAGACACGATGATGGAGATTCATGATGATGGAGATCATGGTGTCATGCCGGTGACGAAGATGATCATGGCGCCCCGAAGATGGAGATCAAAGGAGCAAAATGATATTGGCCATATCATGTCACTATTTGATTGCATGTGATGTTTATCATGTTTTACATCTTATTTGCTTAGATCGACGGTAGTAAGTAAGATGATCCCTTATAATAATTTCAAGAAAGTGTTCCCCCTAACTGTGCACCGTTGCGAAGGTTCGTTGTTTCGAAGCACCACGTGATGATCGGGTGTGATAGATTCTAACGTTCGCATACAACGGGTGTTGACGAGCCTAGCATGTACAGACATGGCCTCGGAACACACGCAATACACTTAGGTTGACTTGACGAGCCTAGCATGTACAGACATGGCCTCGGAACACGGAAGACCGAAAGGTCGAGCATGAATCGTATAGAAGATACGATCAACATGGAGATGTTCACCGATGTTGACTAGTCCGTCTCACGTGATGATCGGACACGGCCTAGTTGACTCGGATCATGTTTCACTTAGATGACTAGAGGGATGTCTATCTGAGTGGGAGTTCATTGAATAATTTGATTAGATGAACTTAATTATCATGAACTTAGTCTAAAATCTTTACAATATGTCTTGTAGATCAAATGGCCCACGTTGCCCTCAACTTCAACGCATTCCTAGAGAAAACCAAGCTGAAAGATGATGGCAGCAACTATACGGACTGGGTCCGGAACCTGAGGATCATCCTCATAGCTGCCAAGAAAGATTATGTCCTAGAAGCACCGCTAGGTGAAGCACCCATCCCAGAGAACCAAGACGTTATGAACGCTTGGCAGTCACGTGCTGATGATTACTCCCTCGTTCAGTGCGGCATGCTTTACAGCTTAGAACCGGGGCTCCAAAAGCGTTTTGAGAAACACGGAGCATATGAGATGTTCGAAGAGCTGAAAATGGTTTTCCAAGCTCATGCCCGGGTCGAGAGATATGATGTCTCCGACAAGTTCTTCAGTTGTAAGATGGAGGAAAACAGTCCTGTCAGTGAGCACATACTCAGAATGTCTGGGTTACACAACCGCTTGACTCAGCTGGGAGTTAATCTCCCGGATGACGCGGTCATTGACAGAATCCTTCAGTCGCTTCCACCGAGCTACAAGAGCTTTGTGATGAACTTCAATATGCAGGGGATGGAAAAGACCATTCCTGAGGTATATTCAATGCTGAAATCAGCGGAGGTGGAGATCAGAAAGGAACATCAAGTGTTGATGGTGAATAAAACCACTAAGTTCAAGAAAGGCAAGGGTAAGAAGAACTTCAAGAAGGACGGCAAGGGAGTTGCCGCGCCCGGTAAGGCAGTTGCCGGGAAGAAGCCAAAGAATGGACCCAAGCCTGAGACTGAGTGCTTTTATTGCAAGGGAAGTGGTCACTGGAAGCGGACCTGCCCCAAATACTTAGCGGACAAGAAGGCCGGCAACACCAAAGGTATATGTGATATACATGTAATTGATGTGTACCTTACCAGTACTCGTAGTAGCTCCTGGGTATTTGATACCGGTGCGGTTGCTCATATTTGTAACTCAAAACAGGAGCTGCGGAATAAACGGAGACTGGCGAAGGACAAGGTGATGATGCGCGTCGGGAATGGTTCAAAGGTCGATGTGATTGCCGTCAGCACGCTACCTCTGCATTTACCTACGGGATTAGTTTTAAACCTCAATAATTGTTATTTAGTGCCAGCTTTGAGCATGAACATTGTATCAGGGTCTCGTTTAATGCGAGATGGCTACTCATTTAAATCCGAGAATAATGGTTGTTCTATTTATATGAGAGACATGTTTTATGGTCATGCCCCGCTGGTCAATGGTTTATTCTTAATGAATCTCGAACGTGATGTTACACATATTCATGGTGTGAATACCAAAAGATGTAAAGTTGATAACGATAGTCCCACATACTTGTGGCACTGCCGCCTTGGTCACATTGGTGTCAAGCGCATGAAGAAGCTCCATGCAGATGGACTTTTGGAGTCTCTTGATTACGAATCATTTGACACGTGCGAACCATGCCTCATGGGTAAGAGACCAAGACTCCGTTCTCCGGAACAATGGAGCGAGCAACCAACTTATTAGAAATCATACATACCGATGTGTGCGGTCCAATGAGTGTTGAGGCTCGCGGTGGCTATCATTATGTTCTCACTCTTACTGATGACTTGAGTAGATATGGGTATGTCTACCTAATGAAACACAAGTCTGAGACCTTTGAAAAGTTCATGGAATTTCAGAGTGAGGTTGAGAATCAGCGTGACAGGAAAATAAAGTTCTTACGATCAGATCGTGGAGGAGAATATTTGAGTCACGAATTTGGCACACACTTAAGGACATGTGGAATAGTTTCACAACTCACGCCGCCTGGAACACCTCAGCGAAATGGTGTCTGAACGTCGTAATCGCACTCTATTGGATATGGTGCGATCTATGATGTCTCTTACCGATCTACCGCTCTCATTTTGGGGCTATGCTTTAGAGACTGCCGCATTCACTTTAAATAGGGCTCCATCGAAATCTGTTGAGACGACACCGTATGAATTATGGTTTGGGAAGAAACCTAAGCTGTCGTTTCTAAAAGTTTGGGGATGCGATGCTTATGTCAAGAAACTTCAACCTGAAAAGCTCGAACCCAAGTCGGAAAAATGCTCTTCATAGGATACCCTAAGGAAACCATTGGGTATACCTTCTACCTCAGATCCGAAGGCAAAATCTTTGTTGCCAAGAACGGGTCCTTTCTGGAGAAAGAGTTTATCTCGAAAGAAGTGAGTGGGAGGAAAGTGGAACTTGATGAGGTGATAGTCACCCCTTCCGAACCGGAAAGTAGCGCAGCGCGGGAAGATGTTCCTGTGGTGCCTGCACCAACTGGGAAGGAAGTTAATGATGATGATCATGAAGCTTCAGATCAAGTTACTGCTGAACTTCGTAGGTCCACAAGGACACGTTCCGCACCAGAGTGGTACGGCAACCCTGTCATGGAAATCATGTTGTTAGACAACGGTGAACCTTCGAACTATGAAGAAGCGATGGCGGGCCCGGATTCCAACAAATGGCTTGAAGCCATGCAATCCGAGATAGGATCCATGTATGAAAACGAAGTATGGACTTTGACTGACTTGCCCGATGATCGGCGACCCATAGAAAATAAATGGATCATTAAGAAGATGACAGACGCGGATGGTAATGTGACCATCTATAAGGCTCGACTTGTCGCTAAGGGTTATCGACAAGTTCAAGGGGTTGACTACGATGAGACTTTCTCACCTGTAGCGAAGCTGAAGTCCGTCTGAATCATGTTAGCAATTGCCGCATTCTATGATTATGAGATATGGCAAATGGACGTCAAAACGGCATTCCTTAACGGCTTTCTTAAGGAAGAATTGTATATGATGCAGCCGGAAGGTTTTGTCGATCCTAAGAATGCTAACAAGGTATGCAAGCTCCAGCGCTCCATCTATGGGCTGGTGCAAGCATCTCGGAGTTGGAACATTCGATTTGATGAGATGATCAAAGCGTTTGGGTTTACACAGACTTATGGAGAAGCCTGTGTTTACAAGAAAGTGAGTGGGAGCTCTGTAGCATTTCTCTTATTATATGTGGATGACATACTATTGATGGGAAATGATATAGAATTCTTGGAAAGTATAAAGGCCTATTTGAATAAGTGTTTTTCAATGAAGGACCTTGGAGAAGCTGCTTATATATTAGGCATCAAGATCTATAGAGATAGATCAAGACGCCTCATTGGTCTTTCACAGAGTACGTACCTTGACAAGATATTGAAGAAGTTCAATATGGATCAGTCCAAGAAGGGGTTCTTGCCTGTATTGCAAGGTGTGCAATTGAGCACGGCTCAATGCCCGACCACGGCAGAAGATAGAGAAAAGATGAGTATCATCCCCTATGCCTCGGCCATAGGGTCTATTATGTATGCCATGTTGTGTACCAGACCTGATGTAAACCTTGCCGTAAGTTTGGTAGGAAGGTACCAAAGTAATCCCGGCATGGAACACTGGACAGCAGTCAAGAATATCCTGAAGTACCTGAAAAGGACTAAGGATATGTTTCTCGTATATGGAGGTGACGAAGAGCTCGTCGTAAAGGGTTACGTAGATGCTAGCTTCGACACAGATCTGGATGACTCTAAGTCACAAACCGGATACGTGTATATTTTGAATGGAGGGGCAGTAAGCTGGTGCAGTTGCAAGCAAAGCGTCGTGGCGGGATCTACATGTGAAGCGGAGTACATGGCGGCCTCAGAGGCAGCGCAAGAAGCAATCTGGATGAAGGAGTTCATTACCGACCTAGGGGTGATTCCCAATGCGTCGGGCCCGATGACTCTCTTCTTTGACAACACTGGAGCTATTGCCCTTGCCAAGGAGCCCAGGTTTCACAGGAAGACCAGGCATATCAAGCGTCGCTTCAACTCCATTCGTGAAAGTGTTCAAAATGGACACATAGATATTTGTAAAGTACATACGGACCTAAATGTAGCAGATCCGTTGACTAAACCTCTCCCTAGAGCAAAACATGATCAACACCAGAACTCTATGGGTGTTCGATTCATCACAATGTAACTAGATTATTGACTCTAGTGCAAGTGGGAGACTGTTAGAAATATGCCCTAGAGGCAATAATAAAATGGTTATTATTATATTTCCTTGTTCATGATAATTGTCTATTGTTCATGCTATAATTGTGTTATCCGGAAATCGTAATACATGTGTGAATACATAGACCACAACATGTCCCTAGTGAGCCTCTAGTTGACTAGCTCGTTGATCAACAGATAGTCATGGTTTCCTGACTATGGACATTGGATGTCATTGATAACGGGATCACATCATTAGGAGAATGATGTGATGGACAAGACCCAATCCTAAGCATAGCACAAAGATCGTGTAGTTCGTTTGCTAGAGCTTTTCCAATGTCAAGTATCATTTCCTTAGACCATGAGATTGTGCAACTCCCGGATACCGTAGGAGTGCTTTGGGTGTGCCAAACGTCACAACGTAACTGGGTGGCTATAAAGGTGCACTACGGGTATCTCCGAAAGTGTCTGTTGGGTTGGCACGAATCGAGACTGGGATTTGTCACTCCGTTTGACGGAGAGGTATCTCTGGGCCCACTCGGTAATGCATCATCATAATGAGCTCAATGTGACCAGGTGTTTGGTCATGGGATCATGCATTACGGTACGAGTAAAGTGACTTGCCGGTAACGAGATTGAACGAGGTATTGGGATACCGACGATCGAATCTCGGGCAAGTAACGTACCGATTGACAAAGGGAATTGTATACGGGATTGATTGAATCCTCGACATCGTGGTTCATCCGATGAGATCATCGTGGAACATGTGGGAGCCAACATGGGTATCCAGATCCCGCTGTTGGTTATTGACCGGAGAGTCGTCTCGGTCATGTCTGCATGTCTCCCGAACCCGTACGGTCTACACACTTAAGGTTCGGTGACGCTAGGGTTGTAGAGATATTAGTATGCGGAAATCCGAAAGTTGTTCGGAGTCCCGGATGAGATCCCGGACGTCACGAGGAGTTCCGGAATGGTCCGGAGGTGAAGAATTATATATAGGAAGTCCAGTTTCGGCCACCGGGAAAGTTTCAGGGGTTATCGGTATTGTACCGGGACCACCGGAAGGGTCCCGGGGGTCCACCGGGTGGGCCCACCTATCCCGGAGGGCCCCATGGGCTGAAGTGGGAGGGGAACCAGCCCCTGGTGGGCTGGTGCGCCCCCCATGGGCCTCCCCCTGCGCCTAGGGTTGGAAACCCTGGGGGTGGGGGCGCCCCACCTGACTTGGGGGGCAAGTCCCCCCCCCTTGGCCGCCGCCCCCCATGTAGATGGGATCCCCAGGGCCGGCGCCCCCCCCCCCAGGGGGCCTATATATAGTGGGGGGAGGGAGGGCAGCAGTACCCTAGCCCCTGGCGCCTCCCTCTCCCTCCCGTGACACCTCTCCCTCCCGCTTGCGCTTGGCGAAGCCCTGCCGGGATCCCCGCTACTTCCACCACCACGCCGTCGTGCTGCTGGATCTCCATCAACCTCTCCTTCCCCCTTGCTGGATCAAGAAGGAGGAGACATCGCTGCTCCGTATGTGTGTTGAACGCGGAGGTGCCGTCCGTTCGGCGCTCGGTCATCGGTGATTTGGATCACGACGAGTACGACTCCATCAACCCCGTTCACTTGAACGCTTCCGCTCGCGATCTACAAGGGTATGTAGATGCACTCCTTCCCTCTCGTTGCTAGTAAACTCCATAGATGGATCTTGGTGATGCGTAGAAAATTTTAAATTTCTGCAACGATCCCCAACAATGGACACCATAGTTACACCCACAACCCATGCTACTATACCTATCGGTCCAATTACTAGAGCCCACGCACGCCAGTTAAATTATCAGGTACTTTCGTTTCTTAGTAATGTTTCCAATGTTCATGAGATTGTGATGCTGCCTAACTTGGATACATTTGTGTTGCTTTCAATTGAAGGGCTTAGCACGGACAAGAAGGATGAACATTGGAGCATGATCAAGAACGTCGATGAAGGCATGTACGAAGAGAACAAGAACGGAGGTTCCAGTGGAGATTTTTGAACTTTGAAGCCACCATGATCACATACTAGAAGATGGATGAAATATACAAGATGGCATTTCATAAAATTTTGTCCATAGCTTAGTATTGGTGTTGCGCTACCTTAATTTTGGGCCAGGCCCATGTAATCTATTTTTAGAGTCCGTATTGTAGGGGAAACGACTTAGGTGGTGTTTTAGTCCCACCTTGCCAGGGGTGGAAGAAATCCCCTCTCTTTTTCCTATAAATACAACCCTTCAGGCATCATTTAGACTCGGGTTTTATTTAGTTAAAAGTTAGTCATTGCTGCAACATCGTGTACTACATTTGCGTCCAACGATCAGGCCAAGACCGCTTATGAGACCCCACCTTTATCAACACTTCATCTATATTCGCAATATTCAGATTGCATTATCATACTCTTGCTTGTTCTTCGATTGCTTGCAGGAATAGAGCTTCGTGCTCAGGTTGACCGTGCTTCGGCGTGGTCAATAACCCCTCGGAGGTTTTTTAGTGATTGCTAAGTCGCAACGTCGTGCACGTTTGTAGTCGGATCGTCAAAGTCGTCTCCACCAAATCGATAGTTATCATCTCATCGAAAGATCGGGACACCCCGCCTCTATTAAATGGTATCAGTTTTCAGGTTACTCGGTGAGATTTTCCAGTTTTTCATAGTTAGATTGCGTATGTTCTTCATACCTATAGTCCAAGAAAAAACCACAAAAAAAGTTAGATTAGTTCATCATATCCCAGATAGTCTGAGCCTTTTCGCCATTGCCACTTAGTTTTTGTTTTGTTGAATTTTCGGTTGCATCGCTGGTTTTAGTGTCTAGTCTTTTAGAGTTTCGAGTTCTAGTCACGTTTTATTTACGTCATGTCCTCTCACTTCATCATTGATTTTGTTGACATCTTCCGCTGCCACTAATTTTCTTCGCCGCCGTTGTCACTGTCACCACCATCCGTGTGCCATTGTCATTCATTGTCATTGTTTTCATACATCGATTCTGCATCGCCGCCGCCGCCATCGATTAGTTGTCCCGCTGTCATATTCAACTTTGCATGCGTCAAGGTAGGAAGAAAGAGACTAAAAAAACAAGGAGCAGATGGGTTGGGTTTTGGGTTGTCATCCCCATGTAGTTTATTTTCCTTTGGAAGGAGAAGAAAGAGTTGACAGAAATCTGCACGTCCTTCAAAGGATTTTTCACGTTTGGAAGTTTGCTGATCCGTTTACCTTGGACTTGTACCAATGGTGTCTGTAATTTTGAATTTATCTTCATCCTCAATGGTTCAGTTCCCCGTTGCAGCCGCCTGAATCACTCGCTAGTATTTCAGTTTCCTAAGAACATGCAGTTCCGTAGACAATTAAATAGACATCCCATTGTGGTAGCTGTCGTTAGTGTGCCCGTATAGAGATGACATGGAGAGAGATTATAGACATGCCTCGTCTAAACCATTGTACATGCCCTCACAAGGGAGCAAGTGGAAAAAGGCAAGTGTTAATCGGCTTGGTTGGTAGCCCTTTTGTTGGGCAATTTTCTTTAAAAGGGGAAAGGAGGAAGGAAGGAAGGACGTGAGTTGTGCGCTACTAATTTAAAAGTATTCCCTTCGTTCCTAAATATAAGTCTTTTTAAACATATCAAATGGACAACAACATACAGATGTATGTAGACATATTTTAGATTGTAGATTCACTCATTTTGCTCCGTATGTAGTCATTTGTTGGAATCTCTAGAAAGACTTGTATTTGAGAACGGAGGGAGTAATAAGCAAAAAAAGAAAACAGATCGGTGTCGGGGCTCAGGGACGACACCTATGGGATCACGGGGAATCCCTACTACGGTTGGCGGGGCGTGGGGCTGCGCAAAGAGCGGGTCGGGAAAATCAACACGGGGGATTTTTACCCAAGTTCGGGCAGCAAGCGATGCGTAATACCCTAGTCCTGCTTCGTGTGTATTTAGTGTTCTTGAGTTCTTGAACTAGCTGCGGTGCATGCCCAGTCCAAAATGTCCGAGTCCTCCCTCAGTACGCCTCGGGCCTCCTTTTATATGTCAAAGGGGTCACCACAGTGGCACACAGGAAGTGGAAAGTATGTACAATGTACAAGTCTATCGCCTGGCACCGCAGGACAAACGCGTTTAATGCGCTGCCGACGTGCCCTCTCGCTTTGTCGGGGGCGGCAAAGAAGCTCGTCCCGTCCGTCGCCACCTTGCCCTGCTTCAATGCGCGTCCAAGGTGACGAGGCATGCCGCGCCATGTTGGCTGCCTGGCTGCTGAGCTGGTGCGATGGCAGGGTCTTCATGAAGATCTGCATGCCACCACGCAGGTGCTTGGCTAGTTGGCCTAGAAGCTGCATGCTGCCACGCAGGCGCTGGTCTAGTTGGCGGATTGGCCGCCATGTTGGGACGAGTACGGGGCAGCGAAACCTTGGCAAGTGCGGGCCTGGCCTCGGTCCCGCAGACCCTTGCCGGGATCACGCGGGCGTCCCCGGCAAGAGTCTTGCCGGGGGTCTTTGTGTTCTGGTTCTCATCTAGTCTTGCAGGCCTCTAGTCTTCACAAAGATCTGCATGCCATCATGCAGGCGCCTCCCGAGCCTTGGTTCTGATGTTGTTGATGGTGCCAGAACTCTTAGGCTCAAGGTTGGCGGTCTTGCTGGTGTTGGGCAAGTTGCCCCGGCAAGGCTCTTGCCGGGGCAGCGTAGGTTGCCCCCGGCAAGGCTGTTGCTGAGGGAAACCCATCTTGTCCCTTTACTCTTCGCGTCTCTGGCTTCAGCACTGCCCTGGTAGTTTTGTGTCTTTGCTTCCTCTGCCCTGCCAAGCGTGGCCGCAGGTGTGGCTGCAACTGCCCGTGCACAAGTAAAGGGTACAGAAAGGCCCCTACTTTTGTACACCGACAGGAGCCCCCGGGCCTGGGCCACACATAAGCGCAGAGCGTTGTTGGGCCAGGCCCAGAATGGTGCGCGGGCACGCGTGGCAGAGTTTTAACCACAGTAATTCCTTCGCCAGTTGCGCTTCCCCATGACCCGCATTGAGTGCGTGACGTGGGGGTCATGCGTGGGGCGGTTGCAACACGCTTGCGTCACGTCGCGGGCGTCAAGCCCCGGCGGGCACTCCGCGCACGGCGGTGGTAGTGGAGATCAGCCCGGATACCGGCCCTCGATGCAGCCCCCTCTTCAGCCCCCAGCGTAAGTTCATTACTCACTCCTCATCGACGTGCGCCGGGGCGTGAATTTTTGGTGCTAACCTTGCCAGGTCTGCAGGAGGAGAGTGGCAGTAGGAGGAGGCACTGAGGGCCGCCCCCGACATGCCGCCCCCATCGACCACGCCGCCCGGAGGGGCGTCCCCGGCAAGGGCGAACACCACCGACCCCACGCGCATGGAGGAGGAGGAGGGGACAAGCACGGGCGCCGGTGGTTCCGTCCCGTCAACGGATGTGGGCGGGGAGGGAAACACTTCTCCGCAGCACGGCACGGGTAAGTTGCCTGCCTTCTGTCTCCGGTTATCTTTGCTTTGCGATGTTCTCTCTTTTCTTCGCTCTGAACCTTGATTTTGGCCTCGCTTCATTCTCCTTTCAGGTTTCCAGATCCTCCCTCGACGGACCAGGAGGATATCGACACCGTCATTGAGGAGGTCGCCAAGGACGCCGAAGCCAAGGCTGCCAGGATCGCGGCTGGGGAAGCCGCCAAGTCCGCCGCCGAAGAGGCCGACAAGGGGCCTACCGGGGAGGCCAGCAAGCCTGTTCCCGAGGAGACCGGCAAGGCGGCTGCCGAGGAGGCCGACAAGGCCGCTGCTGAGGAGGCCGCCAGGGCTGCTGCCGGGGAGGCCGCCAAGGAGCCTGCCGAGGAGGAGGTGGCCAACGACCAACCTTCCTCCCCTGCAGCCCCCGTGCCGGGCAAGTACCTGAAGGTGGGCGATGACTTGTTCATCCGCCTCCCAGGGACGGCAAGCACCAGGGCGCCGGCCGAAGGGGAGGTGTTTGATGACGAAGCGCTCGCCACCGCAGGGCTCCAGGTTGTTGGCGAACCAAGCGCCAGCGGCGGCGGTTCCCAGGAAGAGCAGCTCCTCCGGGCCATGAGCGCCAATTTCCAGAAGCTCCAGGCACTCCACCGTGCCGCCAAGACAAGGTGAACTCCAGGATAGCGCCGGTAGACAAGGCGGAGGCGGATTTCGAGGAGCGCGTCGCTCAGACGCAAGTCTGGTTTGGCGAGGCTCGGGAAGAGCTGAGGACAGCCCAGGGTGAGCTGGAAGAGTGTAAGCAAGAGCTCGTCCTAAAGCAGGCCGACATCGAGAAGGCCCAAGAGGCGGCGAAGGAACAGGCCGCCAAGGACGAAGCCGCCCGACTGCAGCAGCAAACTCTGCTGGACACCCAGGAGGAGGACCTCGTTGCCTGCGAGCAGGCGCTTGCAGCCATGCTCCATGGCAAAGATGAGGAAATCAGGAAGATCGTCGCGTAGCGGACCCAGGAGCTGGAGCAGAAGCATAAGGACACACTTGATGCTCTGGCCCTGGACCACGCCGACAAGGTGGAGAAGCTGGAGCTGGGTCAGCTGAAGAAGGAGATCTTGGCGCTGACGGAGTAGAGGGACACGGCCAGCCACACTCTGGTGGACTTGCAGGTCGCAGTCTCCGACAAGGCCAAGCTGCTCTCTGAGGCCAGCGACTCCATCAACGACCTGAAACTGAAACTGGACGGCTTCGAGGGGACGCTCTCAGAGGCCACGGCCCGGGACGAGACCCTGAACAACGCACTCGAGACCGAGAAGCAGCTGCGGAGTGATGACGCCGCCGCTCATAAGGAATATGTGGGCAGCGTCAATCTCTGGATCAGCCGCCTCGTCGACGTTGCTGGGAGGCTCACCGCGCAGCTGGCCGTCATGGGCATGCCAGATGTCAGGTACTCCTAGGAGCCGAACGTGAGCCCCAATGCCAGGCTGACCTTGTTCTTCGAGGGCGTCCTCGACACCCTGGAGCAGCTCCGCTCTAATCGAGCAACCTGCCTGGCCAATGTGTCCCGGAGGCTCTGCCGGGGAGCTCTGACCAAGGTGCTCACCAAGGTGGCGTTCTGGAAACCCAGCGTTGACTTCGCCGACGCGCTGGAGAGCTTGCCGGAGGATGCGGACCTCACGGTGCTCGAGGAGCGTATCGAGCCCATCATCTGCTACGTCGACGGAATCAAGAGGGTGGAGGGCCAGTGCCGGGACTAGGCACCCCGTTTCTCCTTGCCGCTGCGAGTTCATGCCCAAGACAATTTATCTTAAGTTAGAACCGCAACAATCATTGATGTAATATAACTCTGCAGTACTTTGAAATGAGGCATGCTTTCTTCATGTTTGATCTTTCTTTGTATATATACACCATACGCCTCGTTGGATAGGTTTGCCGGCGCGTAAACCCATGCTGTGGCGCTTTGAGGAACGGATCCTTAGCAGCCTGCCGGGGGGCTCTTGCTGCTGGGCAAGCCCCTTGCCGTTCTCAGCGCAGCCGCTCGAACTGTTGAGCGGACTCGAAACAGAACAAGGGCGTTGCCAATAGCGGAAGGGTTCCCTTGCATGCAGGTTTTCCATACAAAGAGCAAAATCTTTCGAGGAAAATAACCTTATGAAAAGGAAAAATTGCTCAAAGTCTCGTGTGACTTAGCTTGTTCATCGCCACGCAGATGATTGTTGCGGCTGCGGATAGCACCGCCTCGTCTAGCTGATGGCACCAGAGCGTGGTTGATCGACGTTGTCTTCTTCTTGGGATCCATCGCGACGAAGGAATCGATGAGTTGGCTTCAAACCTGGATTTTCACAGCCTCAGCGCCCCTACCTGGCGCGCCAAAGATGTCGGGGCTCAGGGACGACACCTATGGGATCACGGGGAATCTCTGCTACGGTTGGCGGGGCGTGGGGCTGCGCAAAGAGCGGGTCGAGAAGATCAACATGGGGGGATTTTAACCCAGGTTCGGGCCGCAAGCGACGCGTAATACCCTAGTCCTGCTTTGTGTGCATTTAGTGTTCTTGAGTTCTTGAACTAGCTGTGGTGCATGCCCAGTCCAAAAAGTCTGAATCCTCCCTCGGTACGCCTCGGGCCTCCTTTTATATGGAAAAGAATTATATGAGACCAGGTCTCACGGGCTAGCATGTGAGACCCATCCTGATGGATGACACATGGCATTTACAAATCACAAAGCATCTACCCCACCCCCCACTTGAAATCAGGGGGAGAGATTAGATGCTTTATGATTTGTGAATGCCACGTGTCATCCATCAGGGTGGGTCTCACCTGCTAGCCCGTGAGACCTGGTCTCATATAATTTTTTTTCCTTTTATATGTCAAAGGGGTCGCCACAGTGGCACACAGGAGGTGGAAAGTATGTACAGTGTATAATTCTATCGCCTGGCATTGAAGGAAAAACACATTTAATGTGCTGCCGACGTGCCCTCTCGCTTTATCGGGGGTGGCAAAGAAGCTCGTCACGTCCGTCGCCGGCTCGCCCTGCTTCGACGCGCGTCCAAGGTGACGAGCCATGCCGCGCCACGCTGGCTGGCTTGCTGCCGAGCTGGTGCGGTGGCAGGGTCTTCACGAAGATCTGCATGCCACCACGCAGGTGCTTGGCTAGTTGGCCTAGAAGTTGCATGCTACCACGCAGGCACGAGTCTAGTTGGCGGACTGGCCGCCACGTGAGGACGGGTGCAGGGCAGCGAAACCTTGGCAAGTGCGGGCCTGGCCTCGGTCCCGCAGATTTCCCCGGCAAGGGGCTTGCCAGGATCTCGCGGGTGTCCCGGCAAGAGTCTTGCCGGGGGTCTTCGTCTTCTGGTTCTCATCTAGTCTTGCATGCCTCTGGTCTTCACAAAGATCTGCATGCCACCATGCAGGCGCCTCCCGAGCCTTGGTTCTGATGTTGTTGATGGTGCCTGAACTTTTAGGCTCAAGGATGGCGGTCTTGCTGGTGTTGGGCAAGTTGCCCCGGCAAGGCTCTTGCCGGGGGAAACCATCTTGTCCCTTTGCTCTTCGCGCCTCTGGCTTCAGCACTACCCTGGTAGTTTTGTGACTTTGCTTCCTCTGCCCTGCCAAGTGTGGCCGCAGGTGTGGCTGCAACTGCTCGTGCACAGAAACTTTTGTACATGACCAAATAAAAAAAAGTGGGCTGGTTGGTTTGATTGAATTGGAAAGCGAGTTAAAAAAAGGAAGCGCTGGTCTGTTTGTTAACTTCCTGATTTTTTGAAGATAAAGAAAGAAAGAAAAATAAAATATATTGTGTTGAACGGTTGAAGTTAGAAGGAAAGCCCTCATCGCATCTTTAGTAACATCAGCAGGTTTGGACCGGTTAAAACAAAGGGTGGTAATTACAGCAGATCGGTTGACTTTCTGGGACGTTGCCAACAAGGAAAGCGAGGAGAGCAAATTTAGAGAATAAAAGGAAACAAAAACACTATTCTGATTTGATTGACATGTCGAAGTTCTGTGCTGGTACTCACAATAAAAAAAGTAAACAAATAATAAAGCCTATTCGGTTTGGAGTCCTAGCCATTCACGTTTGGTGTTTTAAAAAAAAGGGGCTGAATCAATTACGGGAGGAGTGGAGATCGCAGCAAATAAAAAAGAAAGGCAGGTGCCCATCGGTTGCGTTTGGAAAGGCAGAGCAGAATATTTATTACTTGCAAGTTTATTGCTTACAAAAAATTGCTTAAAAAAAATCTGTTGTGATTTGCTCTTACGTTGGTTTGGAGGAATATTTTGGGGTCAGTTTTGGCACCTTCGGTGGGAAAGCAAAAAAAACATCTAGTGGGCACGCTGGACTTTGGTGAGAAAAAGAAAACAGTGTTCCTTGTGATACTCCAACTAGTACGTAGTAGTCCTTTGGCTTGATAAAAAAACGGTTACCCCGCTCGGTTGGATTTCTTTGGAGAATGAAAAAAAAGGTGCAAGAAGGCTTGTACAACGTGTGTTGTTGCTATCGAAAAAACATGTGTGGTTAAACGACCATACGTCTAGTGTTCGCGGCATATCGTGATTTCTTCTGTGTCTTAGACTCGCGTCTCTAATAAAGTCTAGTCTAGGACCAGTCCTTGACCATTTTGAATGGATTTTCAACTTACATTAATTCATGTGGTTGTAACATTTTTCCCCATATATATAAAGTCAACCCAGCTCCATATATTTCTACACCGCGCATACATACGTTTCACCTGGCAATCGCTTTACCCAACTTTATGAGACCCCACCTTTATCAATACTTCATCTATATTCGCAATATTCAAATTGCATTATCATATTCTTGTTTGTTCTTCTATTGCTTGCAGAAATAGACCTTCATGGTCAGGTTGATCGTGCTTCGGCGTGGTCAATATACTAGTAGGAAAAGGCTAATTAGTGGTGCACCTGTTTTGGCCATTAATGGCGCACTATAGGTGCGTCACTATCACCACGCCACTAGTAACAAATACTAATGGCGCACATCTGATGCGCCATTAGTATACCAGATAATAGTGGCGCACCACATAATGCGTCATTACTATGTCCAACGGTGCGCCATTACTATCTGACTTAGTAATGGCACACCACATATCTGATGCGCCATTACTAACAATTTTTTTTTAAAATTCAGAATTTTTTAATTTTGTTTTCGTTTTTTCTTAATTTCAGGTCACTATGGCTTAATCTCGGGTCAATATGCTTAATCTCAAGTCAAATCGCACTTCGTGGTCAAACTTCCCGGAAGGTCACCCATCCTCACACTACTATAGTGCGCCATTAATTTTTTTAAAAAAATCAGAATTTTTTAATTTTGTTTTCGTTTTTTCTTAATTTCAGGTCACTATGGCTTAATCTCGGGTCAATATGCTTAATCTCAAGTCAAATCGCACTTCGTGGTCAAACTTCCCGGAAGGTCACCCATCCTCACACTACTCCAGCCCGAGCACGCTTAATTTCGCAGTTCCAACCCCAGCACCACCTCACTTAACAAGCACTTGTTGATATATCTATCATATCAATCCAATTAAACCTTGTTTATGTCTAGGACTTTGTTCATGTTCATGAGTGTGATGAAATTTTGAAAAAATATTTCAAACTTCCTGGTCATATTACGTATCATATTTTGAAAAAAAATTCCAATTTTTTTTTAAAAACCAATTTTTTTTCTGTTACTAGTGGCGCACCTAGCAAATGGTGCGCCACTACTAAGTTTGTTTTTTTTTCATTTTTCCCCTCTAGATCTTAAAAGCCCCGTATCTTTCATTCGGTTAGGTTTTGGGGATTCTGAAAATCTTCAACAGGGTTCCCCCAGTTGAATTCGGGTGTAACTTTTCGAGTAGATGATTTTTCATATAAAAAACTTTTTAATCCGAGTTCGTATGCAAAAGTTATGCCCATTTTACTAAATTCCAGAGAGATTTTGCAAATAAAGTCGAAATTCATATTTGTAAATTTTCCCAACAACTAGACCACATATCACATGGAAAACTTTTTTTTTATTTTTTATTTTGACATTTCCATCTTTTCTTTTTTTTTAAACTGAAAAGGCGGTCCACCAGGGGGGTGCAAAGAAAGTTAGTAATGGCGCACCTTCACAGAGTGCGCCATTACTATGTGTATGACTTGGTCAAATCTTGGTCAAAGTTAGTAATGGCGCACTTTGTGTAGGTGCGTCATTACTAAGTTTGACATAGTAATGGCGCACCTATGCAAAGTGCGCCATTACTAAGTTTGACCAAGGTTTGACCCAGTCATACACATAGTAATGGCGCACCTTGTACAGGTGCGCCATTACTATGTCAACTAGTAATGGCGCACTATCCCCTGGTGCGTCACTGCTAACTTTTTTTTAAACTAGTAATGGCGCACCACACACTAGGTGCGCCATTAGTAATATGTCATTAATGGCGCACCTGTATGTGGTGCGCCACTGCTATATAGGAGTGGCACACCACATACATGGTGCGTCATTAATGTCCATATTAGCTATAGCCCTTTTCCTAGTTGTGATATCCTCTCGGGGTTGGTTTAGCGATTGCTAAGGCGCAACTTGTGAACGTTTGTAGTCGGATCGTCAAAGTCGTCTCCACCAAATCGATAGTTATCATCTCATAAAAAGATCGGGAGACCCCGCCTATATTAGACCTCTGCGTTGGCACGTCCGGCTTGGCCATTACTCTGTGGATGCGCCACTGAAGCGTAGCATATCTGATGAGGACATGGCTACCACAATTACACCCATATCCCCTGCTGTTTTACCCCATGGAACAATTGCTAGAGCTCGCATACGCCAATTAAATTATTAGGTACTTTCGTTTCTTGGTAATGTTTCTAGTGTTCATGAGAATATGATGCTGCATAATTTAGATGCATTTGTGTTGCTTGCAATTGAAGGGCCTAGCACGGACAAGAAGGATGAACATTAGTGCATCGTCAAGCACGGAGATGAAAGTGCGTGCGAAGAGAACAAGAACAGAGGTTCAAGTGGAGATTTCCGGACATTGAACCCACCATGATGACATACAAGAAGATGGACGAAATATACAAGATGGCCTTTCATAAATTTCGTCCATAGCTTATTATTGGTGTTGCGCCATCTTATTTTGGGCCAGACCCATGTAGGCTGTTTTTAGAGTCCATATTGAAAGGGAAACGAACCGGGAGGTATTTTAGTCCCACCTTTCCAAGGGTGGACGCAATCCCGTCTCTTTTCCCCTATAAATATAGCCCTTAAGGCATCTTTTAGACTTGTGTTTTATTTAGTTAAAAGTTAGCCATCGCTGCAACTTCATGTACTTCGTTAGTGTCCAACGACTAGATCAAGACCGCTTTAAGAATCGCATATTTTATCAATACTTCATCTGTATTAGCAATATTCAGATTGCATTATCATATTCTTGCTTGTTTTTCGATTGCGTGCAGGAATATACCTTCGTGGTCAGGCTGATCGTGCTTCCAGCATCGTCGGTAACCCCAGGAGATTGGTTTGGCAATTGCTAAGGCGCAATGTCGTGCACGTTTGTAGTCTGATCGTCAAAGTCGGCTGCTGCAAATCGATATTTATCATCTCATCGAAAGATCGAGAACCTCTCCTCTACCAAGTGGTATCGGTTTTCAGGTTGCTCGATGAGATTTTATAGTTTTTCATATTAGAACACATATGTTCTTCATACCTACAGTCCACGAAAAAGCAAAAAATAAAAATAGATTGGTTTATCCCTTTCACTATTATCACTTAGTTTTTTGCATTGTTGAATTTCTCGGTTGCATTGTGTGTCGAGTTGCTGGTTTTTAGTGTCTAAACTTTTAGACTTTCGAGTTCTAGTCACGTCGTGTTCACATTGCGTCCGCTTGCGACGTCTGACTTTGCATCTGCCTTGTCATTTTCCCCCTCCAACACATCACGCCCATTACATCTGCTCGCCATTGTGTTCACGCTGATATTCTCCGCTGCTGCCGCTGCCACTACCATCCATCACTTGTTTTACTGCCATCATATCATACTTGGCGTACGCCAAGTAGTAGAGAAAGAGGACTAAAAAATTGTCAGAATTTTAGGTTCTTATCTCTGCACTTGCTGCCACACATTCTTGGATACATGCACAGAGCGAATGAAGAAAGAGCAAAGTCATTTGGAAAGATTTGATAGCAGGAATAAACATCAAAAGCAGCAAGTTTTGATCAGTCAAAAAGAGGAAGGTACATGATTTGGTTCGTATCATTGAAAAGAAAAAAGGGGCAGTAAAATCTGAACAGACTAGAAGTAGTACTAGTTGTCGCTTTGAGTTTCCCCTGAAGCACTAGCCGCAATAATTGGATCCCGAATTCTGTGCGTGAGGACAAGCAGAATTGTTTTACTTGTTGGCATCTTTCGGTGGTGAAGTTACCGAAAAGAGATCAAGAGTTTAAAGAAGAGAGAAGATACAACATGGACAGGCAACGAAAGAGTTTGGCAGGGCAAAGATAGCAGATTCGGTGCGGATTCCACGTACAGTACGACTCGGTTTTCCAAAACAGATTGTGTTCGGAATAGATCAGACTCACAGAGTTTCTTTAAAGCAACTCCAAAGGGCGACCCATTTCGTCCGCCGTCGTCCGTTTGGGTCGGCGCGGACAAAAGAGGAGGCCCAATACGCCGACCCAAATCCAAATCGAGTCAGCTTCGCGTCCACACCGACGCATTTGCGGCCCACATTTGCGTCCTAAATGCGTCGGCGCGGACGCGGAACGGACGCCACGCGCGCCTTCTCGTTGTCCGCTGCGTTCCCACTTGGCGGTCGTCCAACTACCCGTTGCCTACCTGGTCAGCTTAATTTATGACCTCGGGCCCACCGTCAGCGACGGCGGTCGTCCTTCTTTAAGCCGATCGTGCAGCAGGGCCGTCCTTATCTGCTTCCAGCCAGCTCCTGTCCCCATCTAGCCATACTCGCTCCCCCGTTGCCGGCAAACCTAGCCACCCTAGCCACCCCAACCACCCTAGATGGGGCTCTTCTCCGGCGCCGGCAGCAGCAAGGCCAAGGGCAAGTCGCCCGCCATTCCTTTTCCCCCGGAGTTTCTCCCGCCTCCGCCAGTGCCAGCTCACCGGCCGAGGCATCGCGTTAATGTGCCGGTGCACCAGGCGGAGTGGCACTGGCAGCACCGCGTGCCTCTCTCGTACCCCGACACCACCCTGCCGCACGACTGGCACTTGGATCCGGAGAGGATCCCGGTGCCGGCGGCACCGTGGTCGGCTAGGGCGCACGCGGAGGAGGTGCGGCGCCGGCTGGAGCTCCTGACGCCGGAGCAGCGCCGCGACCCCGCCTATGACTCCGACTCGCCCAACTGGGTGCGCTGGTTCGCCTTCGAGCACGAGGAGGCAAGGCGACGCGGCGTCCGCGTAGTCGACCGCACCATGTGACCGGCCCCGCTCGTCGTCCGCGAGGAGGACCAGGCAGCGGAGGCCGCCTAATAGGCCGCCCTTCCGGCGGTCTACCGGGAGAGCGAGGAGGATGAGCGGTGCAAGGCGGCGGCGGCCGAGGAAGAGGAGGCGGCGTACGAGGCGGCCATGGCCCTCTCCCCGGCGGGCGACTGCGTCCTGCCGCCTGTGACCCCGCCGTCCCCTGTGAAAGCCGAGCCGGAGCCGGAGCCGGAGCCGTCCCCCGTCGAGCGCTCCTCCTGGACGGGAGTAGTGCACGAGTAGGTCAGTGCGGCGCCGGTCTGGATGGGGGCGCCGCTGGCGCAGGAGGCGGCGTACCTCGAGCACTGGCGCCAGCGACGGCTGGCCGAGGAGCGCCGCCACGGCGAGTACCTGTTGGGGAACGTAGTAATTTAAAAAAAAATCCTACGCACACGCAAGATCATGGTGATGCAAAGCAACGAGAGGGGAGAGTGTTGTCCACGGACCCTTGTAGACCGAAAGCGGAAGTGTTAGAACAACGCGGTTGATGTAGTCGTACGTCTTCATGATCCAACCGATCCAAGTACCAAACGCGTGGCACCTCCGAGTTCAGCACACGTTCAGCTCGATGATGTCCCACGAACTCCGATCCAGCAGAGCTTCAAGGGAGAGTTCCGTCAGCACGACGGCGTGATGATGGTGATGATGATGCTACCGATGCAGGGCATTGCCTAAGCACCACTACGATATGACCGAGGTGGATAATGGTGGAGGGGGGCACCGCACGCGGCTAAAAGATCAATGATCAACTTGTGTCTAGAGGTGCCCCCTGCCCCCGTATATAAAGGAGCAAGGGGGAGGCCGGCCGGCCCCTTGTGGCGCGCCAGGGGGAATCCTCCTCCTAGTAGGAGTAGGACTTCCCTCTTTCCTACTCCTACTAGGAGGGGGAAAGGAAGGGGGAGAGGGAGATGGAAAGGGGGGCGCCGCCCCCCCCCCTCTCCTAGTCCAATTCGGACCAGAGGGGAAGGGGAGCGCGGCCTGCCCTAGGCCAGCCCTCTCTCTCTACTAAGGCCCATAAGGCCCATTATTTCTCCCGGGGGGTTCCGGTAACCCTCCGGCATTCCGGTTTTCTCCGAAACCACCCGGAACACTTCCGGTGTCCGAATATAGTCGTCCAATATATCGATCTTTACGTCTCGACCATTTAGAGACTCCTCGTCATGTCCGTGATCATATCCGGGACTCCGAACTACCATCGGTACATCAAAACACAAAAACTCATAATATCGATCGTCACCGAACTTTAAGCGCGCGGACCCTACGGGTTCGAGAACTATGTAGACATGACCGAGACACGTCTCCGGTCAATAACCAATAGCGGAACCTGGATGCTCATATTGGTTCCTACATATTCTACGAAGATCTTTATCGGTCAAACCGCATAACAACATACGTTGTTCCCTTTGTCATCGGTATGTTACTTGCCCGAGATTCGATCGTCGGTATCTCAATACCTAGTTCAATCTCGTTATCGGCAAGTCTCTTTACTCGTTCCATAATGCATCATCCCGTAACTAAATCATTAGTCACATTGCTTGCAAGGCTTATAGTGATGTGCATTACCGAGAGGGCCCAGAGATACCTCTCCGACAATCGGAGTGACAAATCCTAATCTCGAAATACGCAAACTCAACAAGTACCTTCGGAGACACCTGTAGAGCACCTTTATAATCACCAAGTTACGTTGTGACGTTTGGTAGCACACAAAGTGTTCCTCCGGTAAACGGGAGTTGCATAATCTCATAGTCATAGGAACATGTATAAGTCATGAAGAAAGCAATAGCAACATACTAAACGATCAAGTGCTAAGCTAACGGAATGGGCCAAGTCAATCACATCATTATCCTAATGATGTGATCCCGTTAATCAAATGACAACTCATGTCCATGGCTAGGAAACACAACCATCTTCGATTAATGAGCTAGTCAAGTAGAGGCATACTAGTGACACTATGTTTGTCTATGTATTCACACATGTATTATGTTTCCGTTTAATACAATTCTAGCATGAATAATAAACATTTATCATGATATGAGGAAATAAATAATAACTTTATTATTGCCTCTAGGGCATATTTTCTTCAATCTCCCACTTGCACTAGAGTCAATAATCTAGTTCACATCGCCATGTGATTTATCACCAATAGTTCTCATCACCATGTGATTAGTTCACTCGCCATGTGACTAATATCCAAAGGGTTTTACTAGAGTCAATAATCTAGTTCACATCGCTATGTGATTAACACCCAAAGAGTACTAAGGTGTGATCATGTTTTGCTTGTGAGAGAAGCTTAGTCAACTGGTCTGTCACATTCAGATCCGTATGTATTTTGCAAATTTCTATGTCTACAATGCTTTGCACGGAGCTACTTTAGCTAATTGCTACCACTTTCAATATGTATCCAGATTGAGACTTAGACTCATCTGGATCAGTGTCAAAACTTGCATCGACGTAACCCTTTACGACGGATCTTTTGTCACCTCCCTAATCGAGAAACATATCCGTATTCCACTAAGGATAATTTTGACGGCTGTTCAGTGATCTACTCCTAGATCACTATTTTACTCCCTTGTCAAACTCAGTGTAGGGTATACAATAGATCTGGTACACAACATGGCATACTTTATAGAACCTATGGCTGAGGCATAGGGAATGACTTTCATTCTCTTTCTATCTTCTGCCGTGGTCGGGCTTTGAGTCTTACTCAATTTTACACCTTGTAACACAGGCAAGAACTCTTTCTTTGACTGTTCCATTTTGAACTACTTCAAAATCTTGTCAAGGTGTGTACTCATTGAAAAAACTTATCAAGCGTCTTGATATATCTCTATAGATCTTGATGCTCAACATGTAAGCAGCTTCACCGAGGTCTTTCTTTGAAAAACTCCTTTCAAATACTCCTTTATGCTTTCCAGAAAATTATACATTATTTCCGATCAACAATATGTCATTCACATATATTTATCAGAAATGCTGTGGTGCTCCCACTCACTTTCTTGTAAATACAGGCTTTACCGCAAGTCTGTATAAAACTATATGATTTGATCAACTCATCAAAGCATATATTCCAACTCCGAGATGCTTGCACCAGTCCATAGATGGATCGCTGGAGCTTGCACATTTTGTTAGCACCTTTAGGATCGACAAAACTGTCTGGTTGCATCATATACAACTCTTCTTTAAGAAATCCATTAAGGAATGTAGTTTTGACATCCATTTGCCAGATTTCATAAAATGTGGCAATTTGCTAACATGATTCGGACAGACTTAAGCATCGCTACGAGTGAGAAAATCTCATCGTAGTCAACACCTTGAACTTTGTCAAAACCATTTTTTACAAGTCTAGCTTTGTAGATAGTAACACTACTATCAGCGTCTGTCTTCCTCTTGAAGATCCATTTATTTTCTATGGTTTGCCGATCATCGGGCAAGTCAACCAAAGTCCATACTTTGTTCTCATACATGGATCCCATCTCAGATTTCATGGCCTCAAGCCATTTCGCGGAATCTGGGCTCATCATCGCTTCCTCATAGTTCGTAGGTTCGTCATGGTCAAGTAACATGACCTCCAGAACAGGATTACCGTACCACTCTGGTGCGGATCTCACTCTGGTTGACCTACGAGGTTCGGTAGTAACTTGATCTGAAGTTACATGATCATCATCATTAGCTTCCTCACTAATTGGTGTAGGAGTCACATGAACAGACTTCTGTAATGAACTACTTTCCAATAAGGGAGCAGGTATAGTTACCTCATCAAGTTCTACTTTCCTCCCACTCACTTCTTTCAAGAGAAACTCCTTCTCTAGAAAGGATCCATTCTTAGCAACGAATGTCTTGCCTTCGGACCTGTGATAGAAGGTGTACCCAACTGTCACCTTTGGGTATCCTATGAAGACACATTTCTCCGATTTGGGTTTGAGCTTATCAGGATGAAACTTTTTCACATAAGCATCGCAACCCCAAACTTTAAGAAACGACAACTTTGGTTTCTTGCCAAACCACAGTTCACACGGTGTCGTCTCAACAGATTTAGATGGTGCCCTTTTTAATGTGAATGCAGCAGTCTCTAATGCATAACCCCAAAACGATAGTGGTAAATCGGTAAGAAACATCATAGATTGCACTATATCCAATAAAGTACGGTTATGACGTTCGGACACACCATTATGCTGTGGTGTTCCAGGTGGCATGAGTTTGTGAAACTATTCCACATTGTTTTGATTGAAGGCCAAACTCGTAACTCAAATATTTATCTTTACGATCAAATCGTAGAAACTTTATTTTCTTGTTACGATGATTCTCTACTTCACTCTGAAATTCTTTGAACTTTTCAAATGTTTCAGACTTATGTTTCATCAAGTAGATATACCCATATCTGCTCAAATCATCTGTGAAGGTCAGAAAACAATGATACCCGCCGTGAGCCTCAACACTCATTGGACCGCTTACATCGGTATGTATTATTTCCAACAAGTCAGTGGCTCGCTCCATTGTTCCGGAGAATGGAGTCTTAGTCATCTTGCCCATGAGGCATGGTTCGCAAGCATCAAGTGATACATAATCAAGTGATTCCAAAAGCCCATCAGCATGGAGTTTCTTCATGCGCTTTACACCAATATGACCTAAACAGCAGTGCCACAAATAAGTTGCACTATCATTATTAACTTTGCGTCTTTTGACTTCAATATTATGAATATGTGTATCACTACAATCGAGATCCAACAAACCATTTTCATTGGGTGTATGACCATAGAAGGTTTTATTCATGTAAACAGAACAACAATTATTCTCTAATTTAAATGAATAACCGTATTGCAATAAACATGATCAAATCATATTCATGCTCAACGCAAACACCAAATAACATTTATTTAGGTTCAACACTAATCCCGAAAGTATAGGGAGTGTGCGATGATGATCATATCAATCTTGGAACTGCTTCCAACACACATCGTCACTTCACCCTTAACTAGTTTCTGTTCATTCTGCAACTCCCGTCTCGAGTTACTACTCTTAGCAACTGAACTAGTATCAAATACCGTGGGGTTGCTATAAACACTAGTAAAGTACACATCAATAACATGTATATCAAATATACCTTTGTTCACTTTGCCATCCTTCTTATCCGCCAAATACTTGGGGCAGTTCCGCTTCCAGTGACCAGTCCCTTTGCAGTAGAAGCACTTAGTCTCAGGCTTAGGTCCAGACTTGGGCTTCTTCACTTGAGCAGCAACTTGCTTGCCGTTCTTCTTGAAGTTCCCCTTCTTCCCTTTGCCCTTTTCTTGAAACTAGTGGTCTTGTTAACCATCAACACTTGATGCTTTTCTTGATTTCTCCCTTCGTCGATTTCAGCATCACGAAGAGCTTGGGAATCGTTTCCGTTATCCCTTGCATATTATAGTTCATCACGAAGTTCTAGCAACTTGGTGATAGTGACTAGAAAACTCTGTCAGTCACTATCTTATCTGGAAGATTAACTCCCACTTGATTCAAGTGATTGTAGTACTCAGACAATCTGAGCACATGCTTACTGGTCTAGCTATTCTCCTCCATCTTGTAGGCAAAGTAATGTCAGAGGTCTCATACCTCTCGACACGGGCATGAGTATGAAATGCCAATTTCAACTCTTGGAACATCTTATATGCTCCATGGCGTTCAAAACATTTTTGAAGTCCCGGTTCTAAGCCGTAAAGCATGGTGCACTAAACTATCAAGTAGTTATCATACCGAGCTTTTGTCAAAACGTTCAAAACGTCTGCATCTGCTCCTGCAATAGTTCTGTCACCTAGCGGTGCATCAAGGACATAATACTTCTGTGCAGCAATGAGGATAATCCTCATATCACGGAGCTAGTCCGCATCTTTGCTACTAACATCTTTCAACTTATTTTTCTCTAAGAACATATGAAAAATAAAACAGGGGAGCTAAACGCGAGCTATTGATCTACAACATAGATATGCTAATACTACCAGGACTATGTTCATGATAAATTAAAGTTCAATTAATCATATTACTTAAGAACTCCCACTTAGATAGACATCCCTCTAATCATCTAAGTGATCACGTGATCCAAATCAACTAAACCATGTCCGATCATCACGTGAGATGGAGTAGTTTTCAATGGTGAACATCACTATGTTGATCATATCTACTATATGATTCACGCTCGACCTTTCGGTCTCAGTGTTCCGAGGCCATATCTGCATATGCTAGGCTTGTCAAGTTTAACCCGAGTATTCTGCGTGTGTAAAACTGTCTTACATCCGTTGTAGATGAACGTTGAGCTTATCACACCCGATCATCACGTGGTGTCTCTGCACGACGAACTTTGGCAACGGTGCATACTCAGGGAGAACACTTTTACCTTGAAATTTAGTAAGGGATCATCTTATAAAGCTACCGCCGAACTAAGCAAAGTAAGATGTATAAAAGATAAACATCACATGCAATCATAATATGTGACATGATATGGCCATCATCATCTTGTGCTTTTGATCTCCATCTCCAAAGTACTATCATGATCTCCATTGTTACCGGCATGACACTATGATCTCCATCATCTTGATCTTTTATCAATGTGTCGTCACATGGTCGTCTCACCAGCTATTGGTTTTGCAACTATTGCTATCGCATAGCGATAAAGTAAAGCAATTACATAGCACTTGCATCTTATGCAAATAAAGAGACAACCATAAGGCTCCTGCCAGTAGCCGATAACTTTAACAAAACATGATCATCTCATACAACAATTTATATTTCATCATGTCTTGACCATATCACATCACAACATGCCCTGCAAAAACAAGTTAGACGTCCTCTACTTTGTTGTTGCAAGTTTTACGTGGCTGCTATGGGCCGAGCAAGAACCGTTCTTACCTACGCATCAAAACCACAACGATAGTTCGTCAAGTTAGTGCTGTTTTAACCTTCACAAGGACCGGGCGTAGCCACACTCGGTTCAACTAAAGTTGGAGAAACTGACACCCGCAAGCCACCTGTGTGCAAAGCACGTCGGTAGAACCAGTCTCGCGTAAGCGTACGCGTAATGTCGGTCCAGGCCGCTTCATCCAACAATACCGCCGAACCAAAGTATGACATGCTGGTAGGCAGTATGACTTGTATCGCCCACAACTCACTTGTGTTCTACTCGCGCATATAACATCTACACATAAACCTGGCTCGGATGCCACTATTGGGGAACGTAGTAATTTCAAAAAAATTCCTACGCACACGCAAGATCATGGTGATGCATAGCAACGAGAGGGGAGAGTGTTGTCCACGTACCCTCGTAGACCGAAAGCGGAAGCATTAGAACAACGCGGTTGATGTAGTCATACGTCTTCACGATCCAACCGATCCAAGTACCGAACGCACGGCACCTCCGAGTTCAGCACACGTTCAGCTCGATGACGTCCCACGAACTTCGATCCAGCAGAGCTTCGAGGGAGAGTTCCGTCAGCACGACGGTGTGATGACGGTGATGATGATGTTACCGACGCAGGGCTTCGCCTAAGCACCGCTACGATATGACCGAGGTGGATTATGGTGGAGGGGGGCACCGCACGCGGCTAAAATATCAATGATCAACTTGTGTCTAGAGGTGCCCCCTGCCCCCGTATATAAAGGGGCAAGGGGGAGGCCGGCCGGCCCCTTGTGGTGCGCCAGGAGGAGGAGTCCTCCTTCTAGTAGGAGTAGGACTCCCCTCTCTCCTACTCCTACTAGGAGGGGGAAAGGAAGGGGGAGAGGGAGAAGGAAAGGGGGGCGCCGCCCCACCTCTCCTAGTCCAATTCGGACCAGAGGGGGAGGGGCGTGCGGCCTGCCCTAGGACAGCCCTCTCTCTCTCCATTAAGGCCCATAAGGCCCATTATTTCTCCCGGGGGGGGGGGGTTCCGGTAACCCTCCGGCACTCCGGTTTTCTCCGAAACCACCCGGAACACTTCCGGTGTCCGAATATAGTCGTCCAATATATCGATCTTTACGTCTCGACCATTTCGAGACTCCTCGTCATGTCCGTGATCATATCCGGGACTCCGAACTACCTTCGGTACATCAAAACACAAAAACTCATAATACCGATCGTCACCGAACTTTAAGCGTGCGGACCCTACGGGTTCGAGAACATGTAGACATGACCGAGACACGTCTCCGTTCAATAACCAATAGCGGAACCTGGATGCTCATATTGGCTCCTACATATTCTACGAAGATCTTTATCGGTCAAACCGCATAACAACATACGTTGTTCCCTTTGTCATCGGTATGTTACTTGCCCGAGATTCGATCGTCGGTATCTCAATACCTAGTTCAATCTCGTTACCGGTAAGTCTCTTTACTCGTTCCGTAATGCATCATCCCGTAACTAACTCATTTGTCACATTGCTTGCAAGGCTTATAGTGATGTGCATTACCGAGAGGGCCCAGAGACACCTCTCCGACAATCGGAGTGATAAATCCTAATCTCGAAATACGCCAACTCAACAAGTACCTTCGGAGACACCTGTAGAGCATCTTTATAATCACCCAGTTACGTTGTGACGTTTGGTAGCACACAAAGTGTTCCTCCGGTAAACGGGAGTTGCATAATCTCATAGTCATAGGAACATGTATAAGTCATGAAGAAAGCAATAGCAACATACTAAACGATCAAGTGCTAAGCTAACGGAATGGGTCAAGTCAATCACATCATTCTCCTAATGATGTGATCCCGTTAATCAAATGACAACTCATGTCCATGGCTAGGAAACTCAACCATCTTCGATTAACGAGCTAGTCAAGTAGAGGCATACTAGTGACACTATGTTTGTCTATGTGTTCACAGATGTATTATGTTTCCGGTTAATACAATTCTAGCATGAATAATAAACATTTATGATGATATGAGGAAATAAATAATAACTTTATTATTGCCTCTATGGCATATTTCCTTCAGTACCTTGAGATGCTCGAGCGCGACGCCGAGGACGAGCAGTGCGAGGCCGAGGAGGAGGCACGCCAGGCTGCGGCGGCATAGGCGGTAGCACATCCCGCGCCGGCACTGCCCGTGCCCGACATGAACGCCCTCTGGAACATGGCATTCCCCTGGGCTGGCCCGGCGCCGACACTCATTGACCTCACGGACCCCAAGGACGACGATGACGACGTCTAGGGCCGCGCGTCGCGTCGTAGTTTAGTTTATTTTTATTTTTCTTAAATGCAAATGTGGACGCATGGACTCTCGCCATCCTTCGTCACCGGATTTAATGTTTATTTAATGTTGTTTTTATTTTAAATATGCATGCATTCTTTTTTTTCTAGCGCCGTCAAAATGGGCCAGGCCAGCGTTGGGCGCACGTGCCGACCCAAACGCAGAAGCGGACGTTCATGTCCGCCTGACCGACCCAAACGAACAAAAAACGGACAAAATCGCCGTCCGTTTGGGTCGGCCCGTTGGAGTTGCTCTTATTGCATGTTACCCCTCCTTGGAGAAAAAGGCAAGAGAGAGAGAATAAAAACTGCAGCTCACAAGTTTTAGGAAGAGAATCTTTTTTAAGGGAAGACCATCATGGCAAGCTTTATTAATCTAAGGAAGGAAATACATCGTCTATGAGATTGGATACCAGACAGCCCAGAGGCTCATCCGTCCAACTCATCGAAGTCTTATTACAAACACAAAATTTAGCTAGCGCATGCGCCCGCTTGATTACTCGAACGAAAACAATGTCTAAAGACGACCTTCCCGATCAATGATGCCACATCCACACACTCCGCAAATAGTGCCGCTGCTGCATCACACCACCTGGACTGACCATCACAGAAATTGATTTCATTTTGGGAATCTGATTCAGCTTCCACTCGAGGGAGCCCTAAAGAATTTGCAAAAATAAGCCCATCTCACATAGCCGTTGCTTCAGCTGTTATCACATCCGCCATGGGTGATATACCTACACTGAGCAGCTAGGAAATTCCCATTAGTATCCCTAATTACAGCTGCTGTAGCTCCCACTCGTTCATCAATAAAGAAAGCAGCATCCACATTTACTTTCACAAATTTGGATTCTGGTTTACACCATCTCTGTTCCCTATTTCCTCTTTCTTTGGTATTGGCCTCGTGATAATTATTAGCGATTGCTAGTACTGACATATGCCATCTCATAGGTGGTGGTGGAGTACCATCATGAGTGAGCTGACGCCTAATCCACCAGAGATATCAGGCACCCACAAGCAGCACTTGTTTGATGTTCAGAGTTGGTTTAATTGTCAATTGCACATCAGGATGTAATAGTAAGTGCTCCATGATGACCGAGCCTGATCTATCAATACGTTTGGCCTCCTCCACAATTTCTGCGATGCCTAGATTTTTCCACAACTCCTTGGCGTGATAACAGTCAAATAGCAAATGGCGTATATCCTCTACATCCTGATGACATATTGGGCAAGCTCCATCTGTACCGATATGCCGATTAGTGAGTACTGATTTTAGCGGCAGAATTCCATGAAGAACACGCCAGCAAAATATATGTACTTTACGTGGGACATTTAGTTTCCACATCATGCTCCAAACTTCCGGTGTACTCGAGCCACACGGACTTGCCATTACATTTGCATTGGCCTAGAAAGATCGAATCCACTGCACCTTGTACGCGGATCTAACCGAGAAGCAACCATTGCTATCCGGATTCCAGGCTATGAAATCATCAAAGGCGCCAACATTCAGCGGTATTTGCAGGATCCGTCTTACATCCACAGGGTTAAAGATAGCAAGCACCAAATCCTCATCCCACGCGTCAGTTGTGGGGTCGATAAGATCGCTTACCATGGACAGGAAAGTTTGGCCTCGACTTGATATAATCCTCCTATCCGGGCTAGATGGGATCCACGGGTCGTTCCATATGTTCACATTCTCTCCTGATCCTATCTCCCAAATATAACCCAGTTTAAAGGTTTCAAGTCCCTTCATAATATTTTGCCATGTAAAAGATGATCCATTCTTCAACGTAGCTTCAAGTAGACTCACATGGGGAAAGTACTTAGCCTTCAATACTTTTGCACATAAGGAATCTGGATTGGTAATAAGCCTCCAACACTGTTTTGACAACATTGCCAAATTAAAGGAGTATAAATCCCTGAATCCCATATCTCCCTCTCTTTTTGGATAACAAAGTTTCCACCATGTGTACCAATGCATCCTCTTATGTTCTTCATCATCACCCCACCAGAACTGGGCTATTAGATCAGTGATCTCCTTGCAGAGCCTTTAGGTAAGCTGAAGACAGACATGGCAAAAACTGGGATAACCTGAGCCACAGATTTTAACGGGATTTCTTTCCCACCAGAAGAGAGTTGCTTCTTATCCATCCCTTCAGTCTTTCCTTAATTCTTTCATAAAAGTGCCTGAAACAGTCACTCCTATCTGCTCCTACCATAGCTTGGTTTGTTGTGACTAGTCGTTCGTTAAAAATACTAGTAGAATACCCGTGCGTTGCTACGGGCTACGATGCACGAAGAAATGAAACAAATGGTTAAGGTCGTCTTGAAGGTCAAAACTCATTTCTCCCGCATACGTACATTTCTCGCTCGGTCGTTCGGACGTGTTCGGACGTCCAGACATCAAATGGGCGCCCGTCGCGGTGATTGCCTTCTCGCCATTGGTGCCGACCGCTCGAGGTCGCCACCACCACTCACCACTCACCACTCGTAGTCTCCGCCAGCTCCCCGTCGGATCTTGCGCAACGTGCACGCGCTGGTCGACGACTGCCCCTCCCGCTCACTGTCCTTGGACTGGTCAAATAAGGCGTGCCTAGAGCTAATGGCAAAGTGCAGTTATGCAATAGATCCTTATACAGTAGCTAATTATTCAAAGCTTCAGCCAGGCATTTGATCTTTCAGCAATTTTTGTGCTCTGGATATGGTCTGTTGCCACGATGAAAGCAGGATCCATGTATATCAGTGAGAACTTGTTGTAATTCCATATGAACGAATGAAATGTTGTGATTTGGAATCATTTTCTTCTATCATTTGGTACAAATCAGCTGGTTAATCTTAGAAAAAGATCAACCGCATGTACAGCCGTGCGTGACCCTTTGATTATCTCCATCTTCCCATCCTACTCACGCAACAGGCAAACACCCCGTACCCTTTCTCTCACATCACACTCTTCCACTCGGCCCGCACCAGCAAGCGTCCAGCACGTCCGCCATCATTCTAGCACAAAAATAAGCCTTCAAACAAGCCTTCATAGAACAGCGGACGGGCACCTGCCGTCGAAGCATGCATCATCAACTGTCGTCGAAGCACACCTTGTTGCCATGGCCAGTCGAAGCATCACCGTGAAAGCATGCCTCACAGCATCGCGGTTGTTGTCAACGATGCCGTCGTCGTAACACGTCTCATCGTCGTGTTCGTTGAAGCACATGTCATAGCATTGCAGTGTCCATCAATGCCATCGAAGCACGCCTTGTCATCATGGCCGTCAAAGCGTCGGTGCGGCCGTTGAAGCATGCACCGCAACATTGCCACACACGTCAATGTCGTCGAATCATGTGGAGGTGAGATATTGCCACACGTCAATGTCGTCAAATCATGTGGAGGTGAGATGAGTACCTGCGCGGCGGAGCGTCCCGTCGATTCTCTAAGACATGGATGCTCACGTCTCCGCTCCCCGTCGCAGCCTCGGCTTCGCCGCTGCGGAAGCTTACAGCCGGTCGTGTCAGGCTGTGCCGCCAGATCTAGAAAGTTGTAGGGATTTTTTACTTGCGAGAGAAATGTGTGATGTAACCGAGCGTCTAGGTGAGACCTTTATGGCACCAAGGAGGACGGTGGCGCGAGACAAACCAAGCGCCGCACGACCACGACCGATTGGACGGCTCGTGAGGCAGATGACGCAAAAAAATAAACGAAGCATGCTTCCATGAGTGAATCATAATAAACAAGATATCTCATGTTCTTTCAAAGGAAACCAATATGATCATGGGTTCATGGTCAAGTCTCGGATTCCAATAGACCAAACAATAGTAAAGTCCAGACTGTTTATCTTCGGTTACCAAATCATTTTTCCCTGCTAGAATCTCAAACTTTGGAACTCTAAATTCATTTGAAATCACCTCAATTTTAGTGGTGAAACAGCAAGGAAGTAATCTTCAATACTACTAATTGTAAAGCAAAAGAAGCCAATTCCAGTTATTGTTACCAATACAGAGTAAGAATTGCTCGAGGGCACACACCTTGCAGTGGGTTGGCTGCCTACAACAAGGGATACATCCATGTGAAACTGATAAAACTGGAAAACTGCTGATCTATTTATTTTGAACCGGTCATTTAGCAGCATCGGTAAATGTTATCTTGTTTTGGACATTTTGAACTCTAACAGTAGTGACACAAGAAACAATTGTGGAAGATAAAACAATTGCGGACAGGACTTACTTGATATGCATCATGCATACCTTCCTTAGTAGCAAGTTCAGTGTAAGGTTTGAGAGAATGATAGTAAATTTTTGTTCTATTTTCATTGATTTTAAGCATGCTTTCAGATTGCGTCGGACAAACACCAGCATCTTCCTCCTGCTTCCCCATCTCTATTTGCCACCATGCACATGATTAGTTTTATTTTTCCCAGGTGCACATTAACCTTGGCAAGATGAAAAACATATTTAATATCAAACTGGTTTCGCTTTATTTCGAGCAGAAGGGAAATAATGGACACAATGTTCTAAAGTATTTGGTGCTGGTCACTACTATACAACATCTATACAAATGTTCCAAAATAATACTTTGCTTGCAGCAATTGATTTTTCTTCTGCACTTTGCAGTCACAACTAATTCTGGATATATTAACAATGCAAACTTGATAAATGAGTACAATAGGTTTATAGGGAGGGTAACTAACAAAAACAATTGTACTGTACACTACAAAAATATCTGTTCTCATGAAGAAATACGTAAGTTGCGTTAATTACCAAATGAGGAAAATAGTTCATTCATACATCAAAAGCAATGCAACTGAAATTGGAGCACAAAGCACTACCAAACACTCATAGGAGGCAATTACTTTGCAAATAACTGTCAGTGCTCCCAGTTCAGTTAAAAGAGCATAAGGTCCTACTCAAAACACTTTTTGATTCAGAAGCTCATAGACTATTTGTTGTTCTACATTTACTGAAATAAAGAGAATTAATTAGCTAATGATAATGATGCAAACAAAAGAGCTAGCCTATTACCTGGGTGCTCCTTGGAGAACATGCCCGAACAGCTCGGACATCCTTATATGCTCCTCACATGCCCAGACAAAGTAGGGATTGTGATTGGGTGGCCTTTTTTCTTCTCTTTTCTGTCCAGGACAATGACCGGACTCTCAAATGGGATACTTGAGGGGTCTGATTGTAGATGCTCTTAATTTCCGAAATAGAAAACAAATATAAGTTTCAGTGGCAAATGAATATTTTTCTACAGTTGGTATATATAACTATACTATTGTGTATAAAGAGAACGGCCAGGTAACATGCCATATATTATTAGTCTAATGTGTGATGGCTGCTCAATCTATTTTCTGGTATCCAACATTGCAAATCATTTGGAGATCCAAAGGAGACAGATTCAACATCATATGTATTCAAAGTAACAATCAAAGATTATATGTGGTATTTAGAATATGGGTCAAGAACTTTACGTGCAACCTGAGATCAAAACTTATCAACAGAGATAAAAAAACACCGATAGAGATTGCCATTTTGGGAGGTTAGTTCCATCAAGCTTAATACGACATCATGCAGAATTTTGCAAAAGCTTTCTATTATTATAACAACATGTTAATCGAACATAATTTGGCAAAACCAATTCTGTGTATGAACATCAATAATAGACCATACCCGTAGTGAGTATGCATTAACCAAAGCATAGGCATATAAGTTATATGAGACTGACCTACAATCAAGAAGAGAAAACAGATATTATCCAACATCAGAGACCATCCCCACCACATCGATCAGACTTATGGCCGTGTACTGATTGCCCACCACATCGATCAGACTTATGGCCGTGTACTGATTGCCCAGGAGAGCTATGAATCCAGTATCCATGTATCAAAAACGAAAATAAACAAGCTGAAACAAAAGCCTCCCTATCACCACCACTTGTATCACTGATCATTATATCTCCATGCTCATTGGTCGCTTGTAATTCAGCATACATAAACAAGAGCAGTACAACTAAAGAAAATAGTTTTTTTTATTCCCAATATACATTCATACCGCTCTCAGCTAATGCGTAATTTACCCGATAATATATCATTTCTGTCTGCATCACAGTGGAAACAAGCAGACAAAAGTTCAGGATAACAAATCAATTTTTGGCACAAAAAATAGCAATTCTACTTGTATGCAAGCACTTGAATCAAGTTGTATCACCGTGTGAATGCATTGATATGTGGAACAGCGAGCAGCAAAAATAAATAATTGAGATGCAAGCCGGCAGGAGAGGGAGAGCTTTTTTACTATGGGCTCCGTGGAGAGTTCATCAGCTGATTGTACTATGTGTCCACGGCTTCAATGTCTCTCCTGGTCCATCCACCATTGGGGCTGGTACTACCGGCCGGTGCCGCTCGCCATCACTGCAGCAATAATATCCTCGTGGAAGAGGAATGCAGTAGCACCAGTCCTCCCGTCGTGGTGGAGACCACAGCCACGACGCGCTGCTCCTACGAGTGGCCCTCGGCCCGGCTCTCCGCAGCACAGCCGCATCACGCGGCGGAGGAGGCCCCTAGCACCTGCCGCTGTCGGCGACCTCAACGACGTTGATGCGGCTCGACGCCCGGCCTGCACGCGCAAGCGGCAGCCTCGGCACGCTCACCGTCCACGACGACGGCGACCCGTGACGCCCGCACCCGCACGTTGCCCCCGACGAGACGGCGACCTTGGCTGCACCGACCCACTGGAGGCACGGCTAGCGCATAGTGCGCGCGGTGGCCCCCGGCCCCGATACCTCTGCTCCCGGCTGAGGCGTGCCCGGCGCACGCGGCGGCCAGCGGTCTGCGTCGCGCGGTGTCGCTCCCCGGCACACGGGCGCGAGGGAGCGAGGCGGCCAGGTCGACTGGTAGAGCCCCCTCGCGTGTGGCATGGCGGCGATGGGCAGCGGCGCCATTGACCCATGGTCGTGTGTGAAAGGGGTCGAAGCTGCTGGGAATTTCCTATTCGTGGAACGGGAGCCACGACAAGTGAATATGTGGTGATTTGCGATGTAGGAGTATTAGGAAAGTTCTGATTCCATCATGATTCATGTGTATTAGTAAATTGGATTTTCCCCCTTAATGTCAGTTATTTGTTTCCTTAAAATTTGTTATTTGTTTCCTCTAGCAAATTGTATTGGAAATGTTAACGCCCACACGTGTGGGCGTTAGCCATCTCAACCACACGCCTCCATCGCCGTCCAGCAGTATCTACACGAATCTTGGCACGTTTTGACCGATTTTATGTGCCACGTAGGACAAGACGTGTGTGTGGTGTGTGACATAGTTCGCCCACACGCCGGTCCCCCCCCCCCCCCCCCCCCCCGCGGTCAGCGGTTGCCACTCGAGGGCGTGTGGTGGAACTGCTCTGCGCCCGCACGCCACGCGCCGACCGTGGTTGACGTCAAACACGTCGCGCACTTCGCCCCCCTCCCCTCACGGTTCCATTTACTCCTCCCCTCAGTTACTCGCACAACCCACCCCGCAGTTCAGTCGATTGGAGGAGAAGGCGACGTCGGAGGCGGAAGAGTCGACGGCATTCGCGGCCGTCGGTGGGACTCGCCGGACCGGAGCGTCTTCGCCGGAGCGCCTACAGATTGAAGGTAATGCTCCCTCCCATGCTCAAAATCCTTGCCTGCATTTCTCCCCTCCCCTCCGTGGTCGATGCTTCGCTCGAGATTCAGGCGGGTTCGCGATGCGCCGGCGGCGGAGTCTTGTGCTTGCCGTTTTCGGTGGCATTGAGCAGTTTCGTCGCCGACGCGGTGGCGGTCACGCCGGTGTGGTTCGGCTTGTCCGGAGCCACATCCTGGTTGTGCCTTGGGATTGGGCCGTCGTTTTTCTGTCCAATAGTTGCGCATTGCTTCGAAATGCTATTTGCGATCAGTGCAGGGAGAATTTTGGTGATGAATTTCAAGTTATGACAGTTGCCATTGAACCCTAGATCTAGGTAGTTGTTTTTCAAAGTGCAGTATGAATGCAAACATGGTAGTTTGAGTAACTATCTGCACCGTATGGCAACTAATTTCCTGATTGATTGTGATAGTTGCCACAAATATGTTTTCTATGTGGCAACTAATTTCGTGCACATGCTACGGCTGCTGCCACGCTGTAGGCATGGTAAAGTGTAGTAAATAGGTAGTCATTGCAGTTTCAGCAACTATGTGCACTGGATGGCAACTAATTTCCACATCAACTGTGTCAGTTGCCACATATATGCTTTCCATGTAGCAAGTATTTCTGTGAACACTATGGCTGTTGCCACGTTGTAGGCAGGATAATGTGGCAAATTCACTGTACTACAAACCTAAATTTGTGTTTTGCCTCGCTGACTTGTGGCAACTGACAGGATAATGTGGCATGGCAAAGTATAGTAACTAGGTTGTCATGTCAGTTTCAGCAACTATGTGCACTGAATGGCAACTAATTTCCACATCAACTATGTCAGATGCCATATATATGCTTTCCATGTGGCAAGTATCTCTCTGAACACAGCATGTCTGTTGCCATGTTATAGGCAGGATAATGTGGCAAATTCATTGTACTGCAGACCCAGTTTCGTGTTTTGCCACGCTGACTTGTGATATCTGAACATATTTGTCCGTACTAAATGGCAACTCATTTTTAATATGAGGCCAGTGTGTGCATTGCAATTTCAGGTTGTTCAGTAGATGTTTTTCAGCGCTTTTTTGAAGTTTGTGTTGCATTTTAACATGGCAATTTCAACCTAGCACATTTTGCCTTTGAACACATGGCAACTCATTTTGGATGGGGACAGGGTGTGAGCTGCCACATTTTATGTTTGTGCAGTGGAAGATTTGTGCCTTTCTTTCGTACTATCTTGTGCTAACATGGCAACTTCAACATTTTGTTTCAAGTGCCTTATGATCTGTACATTTTTTCAAATGAAGCCAATGTGTTTTGTTGCCACATTTATTGTTGGACAATCATAGGGGGTGTGGGTGTTCATACGATATTGCCTAAACTTTTTGCCACTTTCAATTGAGCCCATGTGGCAAGTACATTCTGTTAGGTGGCAACTGCTTACTTCATACTTTCATTTTCACCCTGACATTTTGCTTTGTTCTTACCTCAGCAGAATGGCTCGCGGTGATCATCAAGACGATGATGATGATTTCATGGAGTTACCGCGGCAGAATCAGGCAACTGGACAGAGAAAAGACGGTGATGAGGTAACTGTCCACACCCCTAGCCCCCTTCCCCCATATGTTTTTAATGTCATGTTGAGTTTGCAATCGTCTGATAGGGTCTAAACCTTCATGATAGTGAAACATGGCAACAAATGATCATTTCTCTGTTTTGCAGAAGAAGAAACGTAATCACAATAGGGCTTCACAGGAACGCCTGACTATATTGACCGAGGGATTCACCGACGACCAGAAGGGAGCTGCTGCTGAGTTGGGGATGCAGGCTCTGATGGATGTTCGGTGCAAGAATCTAGTGAACCCTGTATGCGACTGGCTCGGTGAGATTTACGAGCCCGCCTCCAGGGAATTTGTGATTCCGGGACATGGAAGACTGCCGTTAGACGAGGAATCCGTGTTCTGCACATTGGGTGTGCCCCGTGGAGAAATCAAAGTCCCGTATGAGGTCAATAATACGATTGAGGAAACGTTGTTTGCCCGTTTGTTTCCTGGGATGACATCCATGCCGAACACGACCGTGCTGGCAACTTCGCTGGAGGGCATGAAAACCCATGGCGAAGTTTTTAAGATGAAGCTACTCATGTACCTGATCTCAGCTGTTTTTGCGCCGACCACATCTCTTCGCCCAAGCAACAAATGCTTCCCCATCCTGGTGAATGCTCTATCTCTACTCCTTCATTTTTTCCTTCAATCTTTTGACTCCTATTTCATATGTAAGCTAGTCACTGCCAGTTTTTTTATGTTTTCCCATTTTGATTTCTGATGCAGCAACTTCTTGTCCTGAAATTTATGTCGTGCAGGCAAAACTGAAAGAAGTGAAGAACATGAATTGGTGTAAGTTCATTGCGGACTTCCTGCATGATGCATTCTCAAACAAGATGTACCAGAAGGGTTGTCGACTCCATTTAATGGTATTTTTGTACTACTCTTTTCCAAACACTCCTAGCTCCTTGAGCATGCATGGCAACCATGATGGTGACATTGTGGCAACTACCATCATAACAAGATGGCAACTGTGTTGGGAATCGTAGCAGAATTTAAAATTTTTCTACGCATCACCAAGATCCATCTATGGAGTATACTAGCAACGAGAGGAAAGGAGTGCATCTACATACCCTTGTAGATCGCGAGCGGAAGCGTTCCAATGAACGGGGTTGATGGAGTCGTACTCGCCGTGATCCAAATCACCGATGACCGAGTGCCGAACGGACGGCACCTCCGCGTTCAACACACATACGGAGCAGCAACGTCTCCTCCTTCTTGATCCAGCAAGGGGGAAGGAGAGGTTGATGGAGATCCAGCAGCACGACGGCGTGGTGGTGGAAGTAGCGGGGTCTCGGCAGGGCTTCGCCAAGCTTCTGCGAGAGGGAGAGGTGTTGCAGGGGAGAGGGAGGCGCCAGGGGCTGTCATGCTACTGCCCTCCCTGTCCCCCCCACTATATATAGGCCCCCTAAGGGGGGGCGCCAGCCCTGGATCCCATCTACAAGGGGGGCGGCGGCCAGGGGGGAAACTTGCGCCCCAAGTCAGGTGGGGCGCCCCCCACCCCTAGGGTTTCCAACCCTAGGCACAGGGGGAGGCCCATGGGGGGGGCGCCCCAGCCCACTAGGGGCTGGTTCCCTTCCCACTTCAGCCCATGGGGCCCTCCGGGATAGGTGGCCCCACCCGGTGGACCCCCGGGACCCTTCCGGTGGTCCCGGTACAATACCGGTGACCCCCGAAACTTTTTCGGTGGCCGAAAGTTGACTTCCTATATATAATTCTTCACCTCCGGACCATTCCGGAACTCCTCGTGTCGTCCGGGATCTCATCCGGGACTCCGAACAACTTTCGGGTTTCCGCATACTAATATCTCTACAACCCTAGCGTCACTGAACCTTAAGTGTGTAGACCCTACGGGTTCGGGAGACATGCAGACATGACCGAGACGCCTCTCCGGTCAATAACCAACAGCGGGATCTGGATACCCATGTTGGCTCCCACATGTTCCACGATGATCTCATCGGATGAACCACGATGTCGAGGATTCAATCAATCCCGTATACAATTCCCTTTGTCAATCGGTATGTTACTTGCCCGAGATTCGATCGTCGGTATCCCAATACCTTGTTCAATCTCGTTACCGGCAAGTCACTTTACTCGTACCGTAATGCATGATCCCGTGGCTAACTCCTTAGTCACATTGAGCTCATTATGATGATGCATTACCGAGTGGGCCCAGAGATACCTCTCCGTCATATGGAGTGACAAATCCCAGTCTCGATCCGTGCCAACCCAACAGACACTTTCGGAGATACCCGTAGTGTACCTTTATAGTCACCCAGTTACGTTGTGACGTTTGGTACACCCAAAGCACTCCTACGGTATCCGGGAGTTGCACGATCTCATGGTCTAAGGAAATGATACTTGACATTGGAAAAGCTCTGGCAAACGAACTACACGATCTTTTATGCTATGCTTAGGATTGGGTCTTGTCCATCACATCATTCTCCTAATGATGTGATCCCGTTATCAACGACATCCAATGTCCATGGTCAGGAAACCGTAACCATCTATTGATCAACGAGCTAGTCAACTAGAGGCTTACTAGGGACATGGTGTTGTCTATGTATCCACACATGTATCTGAGTTTCCTATCAATACAATTCTAGCATGGACAATAAACGATTATCATGAACAAGGAAATATAATAATAACCAATTTATTATTGCCTCTAGGGCATATTTCCAACAGTCTCCCACTTGCACTAGAGTCAATAATCTAGTTCACATCACCATGTGATTAACACTCACAGGTCACATCACCATGTGACCAACATCCAAAGAGTTCACTAGAGTCAACAATCTAGTTCACATCATTATGTGATTAACACTCAATGAGTTCTGGTTTGATCATGTCATGCTTGTGAGAGAGGTTATTAGTCAACGGGTCTGAACCTTTCAGATCCGTGTGTGCTTTACGAATATCTATGTCATCTTGTGGATGCTACCACGCGCTACTTGGAGCCATTTCAAATAACTGCTCTACTATACGAATCCGGTTTACTACTCAAGAGTCATCCGGATTAGTGTCAAAGTTCGCATCGACGTAACCCTTTACGACGAACTCCTTTTCACCTCCATAATCGAGAAAATTCCTTAGTCCACTAGATACTAAGGATAAGTTCGACCGCTGTCATGTGATCCATCCCCGGATCACTATTGTACCCCTTGACCAACTCATGGCAAGGCACACTTCATGTGCGGTACACAGCATAGCATACTGTAGAGCCTACGTCTAAAGCATAGGGGACGACCTTCGTCCTTTCTCTCTATTCTGCTGTGGTCAGGTCTTGAGTCTTACTCAATACTCACACCTTGTAATACAGCCAAGAACTCCTTCTTTGTTGATCTATTTTGAACTCTTTCAAAATCATGTCAAGGTGTGCGTTCTTTGAAAGTATCATCAGGCGTCTTGATCTATCTCTATAGATCTTGATGCCCAATATGTAAGCAGCTTTATCCAGGTCTTCCTTTGAAAAACTCCTTTCAAACAACCCTTTATGCTTTCCAGAAATTTTACATCATTTCGGATCAACAATATGTCATTCACATATACTTATCAGAAATGTTGTAGCGCTCCCACTCACTTTATTGTAAATACAAGTTTCTGACAAACTTTGTATAAACCCAAAAACTTTGATCACTCCATCAAAGCGTATATTCTGACTCCGAGATGCTTGCTCTAGTCCATGGAAGGATCGCTGGAGCTAGCATACCTTTTAGCATCCTTAGGATCGACAAAACCTTTCTGATTGTATCACATACAACCTTTCCTTACGAAAACTGGTAAGGAAACTTGTTTTGACATCCATCTGCCAGATTTCATAAATGTAGCTAATGCTAACATGATTCCGACGGACTTAAGCATCGCTACAGATGAGAAAATCTCATCGTAGTCAACTCCTTGAACTTGTGAAAATACTCTTTGCCACAAGTCGAGCTTCATAGACGGTAACATTACCGTCCACGTCCGTCTTCTTCTTAAAGATCCATTTATCTCAATGGCTTGCCGATCATCGGGCAAGTTCACCAAAGTCCATGCTTTGTTCTGATACATGGATTCTATCTCGGATTTCATGGTTTCTAACCATTTGTCGGAATATGGGCCCACCATCGCTTCTCCATAGCTCGTAGGTTCATTGTTGTCTAACAACATGATATCTAAGACGGGATTACCGTACCACTCAGGAGTAGTACATATCCTCGTCGACCTACGAGGTTTGGTAGTGACTTGATCCGAAGTTTCATAATCACTATCATAAGATTCCACTTCAATTGGTGTAGGTGCCACAGGAACAACTTCCTGTGCCCTGCTACACACTAGTTGAAATTATGGTTCAATAACCTCATCAAGTCTCCACCATCCTCCCACTCAATTCTTTCGAGAGAAACTTTTCCTCGAGAAAGGACTCCTTTCTAGAAGCAATTACTTTTGCTTCCAGATCTGATATAGGAGGTATACCCAACTGTTTTGGGTTTTCTATGAAGATGCATTTATCCGCTTTGGGTTCGAGCTTATCAGCTTGAAACTCTTTCACATAAGCATCGCAGCCCCAATCTTTTAAGAAACGACAACTTAGGTTTCTCTAAACGGTGTCGCCTCAACGGAATTGCGTGGTGCCCCTTTTAAAGTGAATGCGGTTATCTCTAATGCCTAACCCATAAACGATAGTTGTTATTTGATAAGAGACATCATGGTATGCACCATATCCAATAGGGCGCAGTTATGATGTTCGGACACACCATCACACTGTGGTGTTCCAGGAGGTATTAATTGTGAAACACTTTCCACAATGTCTTAATTGTGTGCCAAACTCGTAACTCAGATATCTCTATGATCATATCATAGACATTTTTATCCTCTTGTCACGACGATCTTCAACTTCACTCTGAAATTACTTGAACCTTTCAATAATTCAGACTTGTGTTTCATCAAGTAAATATTCTCAGCATCTACTCAAATCATCTGTGAAGTAAGAACATAACGATATCCACTGCATGCCTCAACACTCATTGGACTGCATACATCAAAATGTATTACTTCCAATAAGTTGCTCGCTTGTTCCATCTTACTGAAAACGAGGCCTTTCAGTCATCTTGCCCATGTGGTATGATTTGCATGTCTCAAGTGATTCAAAATCAAGTGAGTACAAACGATCCATTTGCATGGAGTTTCTTCATGCATATATACCAATAGACATGGTTCGCATGTCTCAATCTTTTCATAAAATGAGTGAGTCCAAAGATCCATCTACATGGAGCTTCTTCATGCGTTCTATACCAATATGACTCAAATGGCAGTGCCACAAGTATGTGGAACTATCATTACTATTTTATATCTTTTGGCACGAACATGTGTATCACTACGATCGAGATTCATTTTAGGTGCAAGACCATTGAAGGTATTATTCAAATAAACAGAGTAACCATTATTCTCCTTAAATGAATAACCGTATTGCGATAAACATAATCCAATCATGCTCAACGCAAACACCAAATCTCGATGGTAGAGGGAGCATGCGATGCTTGATCACATCAACCTTGGAAACACTTCCAACACATATCGTCATCTCACCTTTAGCTAGTCTCCGTTTATTCCGCAGCTTTTATTTCGAGTTACTAACACATAGCAACCGACCGGTATCTAATACCCTGGTGCTGCTAGGAGTACTAGTAAAGTACACATTCATTTAATGTATATCCAATATACTTCTGTCGACCTTGACTGCCTTCTCATCTACCAAGTATCTAGGGCAGTTCTGCTTCAGTGACCGTTCCCCTCATTACAGGAGCACTTAGTCTCGGGTTTGGGTTTAACTTTGGGATTCTTCGCTAGAGCAGCAAATGATTTGTTGTTTCATGAAGTATCCCTTCTTGCCCTTGCCCTTCTAGAAACTAGTGGTTTTACTAACCATCAACAATTGATGCTCCTTCTTGATTTCTACTTTCGCGGTGTCAAACATCGCGAGTTGCTCAAGGATCATCATATCTATCCCTGATATGTTATAGTTCATCACGAAGCTCTAATAGCTTGGTGGCAGTGACTATGGAGAACCATCACTATCTCATCTGGAAGATTAACTCCCACTCGATTCAAGTGATTGTAGTACTCAGACAATCTGAGCACATGCTCAACGATTGAGCTTTTCTCCCTTAGTTTGCAGGCTTAAGAAACTTGTGAGAGGTCTCATACCTCTTGACGTGGGCACTAGTCCGAAATCCCAATTTCAGTCTTCGGAACATCTCATATGTTCTGCGACGTTTCAAAAACCGTCTTTGGTGCCACAATTCTAAACCGTTAGCATTACGCACTGAACTATCACGTAGTCATCAAAACGTGTATGTCAGATGTTTCGCAACATCTACAGACGACGCTGAGGTTTAGCACACCGAGCGGTGCATTAAGGACATAAGCCTTCTGTGCAGCAATGAGGACAATCCTCAGTTTACGGACCCAGTCTGCATAATGCTACTACCAACTTTCAACTAAATTTTCTCTAGGAACATATCTTAACCAGTAGAACTAAAGCGCAAGCTATGACATAATTTGCAAAGACCTTCTGACTATGTTCATGATAATTAAGTTCATCTGATTAATGAACTCCCACTCAGATAGACATCCCTCTAGTCATCTAAGTGATACATGATCCGAGTCAAACTAGGCCGTGTCCGATCATCACGTGAGACGGACTAGTCATCATCGATGAACATCTCCATGTTGATCGTATCTACTATACGACTCATGTTCGACCTTTCGATCTCTTGTGTTCCGAGGCCATGTCTGTACATGCTAGGCTCGTCAAGTCAACCTAAGTGTTTTGCATGTGTTCCGAGGCCATGTCTGTACATGCTAGGCTCGTCAACACCCGTTGTATTCGAACGTTAGAATCTATCACACCCGATCATCACGTGGTGCTTCGAAACAACGAACCTTCGCAACGGTGCATAGTTAGGGGGAACACGTCTCTTGAAATTTTAGTGAGGGATCATCTTATTTATGCTACCGCCGTTCTAAGCAAATAAGATGTAAACATGATAAACATCACATGCAAATCATAAAGTGACGTGATATGGCCAATATCATCTTGCGCCTTTGATCTCCATCTTTGAGGCGCGACATGATCACCTTCGTCACCGGCATGACACCATGATCTCCATCATCATGATCTCCATCATTGTGTCTTCATGAAGTTGTCTCGCCAACTATTACTTCTACTACTATGGCTAACGGTTAGCAATAAAGTAAAGTAATTACATGGCGTTTTCATTGACACGCAGGTCATACAATAAATTAAGACAACTCCTATGGCTCCTGCCGGTTGTCATTCTCATCGACATGCAAGTCGTGATTCCTATTACAAGAACATGATCAATCTCATACATCACATATATCATTCATCACATCCTTTTTGTCCATATCACATCACATAGCATACCCTGCAAAAACAAGTTAGACGTCCTCTAATTGTTGTTGCATGTTTTACGTGGCTGCTATGGGTTTCTAGCAAGAACGTTTCTTACCTACGCAAAAGCCACAACGTGATATGCCAATTTCTATTTACCCTTCATAAGGACCCTTTTCATCGAATCCGATCCGACTAAAGTGGGAGAGACAGACACCCGCTAGCCACCTTATGCAACTAGTGCATGTCAGTCGGTGGAACCTATCTCACGTAAGTGTACGTGTAAGGTCGGTCTGGGCCGCTTCATCCCATAATACCGCCGAAACAAGATAAGACTAGTAGCGGCAAGAAGAATTGGCAACATCTACGCCCACAACTGCTTTGTTTTCTACTCGTGCATAGTAACTACGTATAGGCCTGGCTCTGATACCACTGTTGGGGATCGAAGCAGAATTTAAAATTTTTCTACGCATCACCAAGATCCATCTATGGAGTATACTAGCAACGAGAGGAAAGGAGTGCATCTAAATACCCTTGTAGATCGCGAGCGGAAGCGTTCCAATGAACGGGGTTGATGGAGTCGTACTCGCCGTGATCCAAATCACCGATGACCGAGTGCCGAACGGACGGCACCTCCGCGTTCAACACACGTACGGAGCAGCGACGTCTCCTCCTTCTTGATCCAGCAAGGGGGAAGGAGAGGTTGATGGAGATCCAGCAGCACGACGGCGTGGTGGTGGAAGTAGCGGGGTCTCGGCAGGGCTTCGCCAAGCTTCTGCGAGAGGGAGAGGTGTTGCAGGGGGAGAGGGAGGCGCCAGGGGCTGTCATGCTACTGCCCTCCCTCTCCCCCCCACTATATATAGGCCCCCTAAGGGGGGGCGCCAGCCCTGGATCCCATCTACAAGGGGGGGCGGCGGCGGCCACGGGGGAAACTTGCCCCCCAAGTCAGGTGGGGCGCCCCCACCCCTAGGGTTTCCAACCCTAGGCCCAGGGGGAGGCCCATGGGGGGGCTCCCCAGCCCACTAGGGGCTGGTTCCCCTCCCACTTAAGCCCATGGGGCCCTCCGGGATAGGTGGCCCCACCCGGTGGACTCCCGGGACCCTTCCGGTGGTCCCGGTACAATACCGGTGACCCCCGAAACTTTCCCGGTGGCCGAAACTTGACTTCCTATATATAATTCTTCACCTCCGGACCATTCCGGAACTCCTCGTGACGTCCGGGATCTCATCCGGGACTCCGAACAACTTTCGGGTTTCCGCATACTAATATCTCTACAACCCTAGCGTCACCGAACCTTAAGTGTGTAGACCCTACGGGTTCGGGAGACATGCAGACATGACCGAGACGCCTCTCCGGTCAATAACCAACAGCGGGATCTGGATACCCATGTTGGCTCCCACATGTTCCATGATGATCTCATCGGATGAACCACGATGTCGAGGATTCAATCAATCCCGTATACAATTCCCTTTGTCAATCGGTATGTTACTTGCCCGAGATTCGATCGTCGGTATCCCAATACCTTGTTCAATCTCGTTACCGGCAAGTCACTTTACTCGTACCGTAATGCATGATCCCGTGGCTAACTCCTTAGTCACATTGAGCTCATTATGATGATGCATTACCGAGTGGGCCCAGAGATACCTCTCCGTCATACGGAGTGACAAATCCCAGTCTCGATCCGTGCCAACCCAACAGACACTTTCGGAGATACCCGTAGTGTACCTTTATAGTCACCCAGTTACGTTGTGACGTTTGGTACACCCAAAGCACTCCTACGGTATCCGGGAGTTGCACGATCTCATGGTCTAAGGAAATGATACTTGACATTGGAAAAGCTCTAGCAAACGAACTACACGATCTTTCATGCTATGCTTAGGATTGGGTCTTGTCCATCACATCATTCTCCTAATGATGTGATCCCGTTATCAACGACATCCAATGTCCATGGTCAGGAAACCGTAACCATCTATTGATCAACGAGCTAGTCAACTAGAGGCTTACTAGGGACATGGTGTTGTCTATGTATCCACACATGTATCTGAGTTTCCTATCAATACAATTCTAGCATGGACAATAAACGATTATCATGAACAAGGAAATATAATAATAACCAATTTATTATTGCCTCTAGGGCATATTTCCAACAAACTGCCAACATAACTAGAATGGCAACTGCCAACATAACTAGATGGCAACTGCCAACATAACTAGATGGCAACTAACAGAAATACATGGCAACTCTTTCCTTCTTCATGCCCTCCAACTTGATGATTGAAGGAACATACGTTAGCTTCTTTTTAGCAAAATACCATGATGGCGACTGATATTTTTTTAAATTGTTGTACCTCAGCTCATGTACGTAGATCGTCTTGATCTGTCCACTGTGGACTTTACTAGGATAGGAGGCCCGCCGCCTCCACACAAGTTTCCTGTTTCTGCGTGGACTTACGATGCTGTCAAGGCTGTGCTTGCCGCGGACAAGATAACTGATACGAAATACGGGAAACTACAGGTTAGTTCTGGCTTCTTTCTTTGCACAACATTCTTTCAATTTTGACGCTGCATAACATATGAAAAAATCCCCATACGGCAACCGTCCGTGGCCAACAAGAGATGACTACCTTGTTAGACATGGCTGTCTGCGCATGGTATCCATGTCTTACGCCACATGGCAACTCTGCCATCCATTTTGAAACTTCTATCCTCTTCCTCTTTTTTATTTTATTTTTTGCAATACATGAACTGTTAGTTAGTGTTCATTGTTTTCTCCCTTTACATGCTAGCTGTTTTTTCGGTTTTTTCCAGCTGATGGCCAAGCATGCTATAGACTACGGCGTGTTTGGTGGGCCTTAAAACTTTGGAAAGTGGATGGACGTGCACTCAGCTCCGTCTTGTCTTGTTGAGGTAATCAAGGATATATATCTATGGTTGTGTTTGGTTTATTTTGATCTTGTGCACGTGACTTTAATACGGTTGGTTACTGTTGCTTCTTGTTTCGTGCACAGGCGAGGGCACCTGTTGAGCATCTAATTGGGCAGTTTGCATCCGGAATGACCAGCTTGCTCGGGAAGTTGGTTGAGGGTTGGACGTCCCTTAATGGCTCTGACAGCGACGCGGTTGCGAGGCAGTTCACTCCTTTTGTTGCAGAACGGACACATCGGCCAACTGGTTGCCGTGGTCGGTACGACTACAACAGTTCGCAGGAGCTTCCGGACACACAAGATGAACTAGATGGAGATGCTGCTCTCGACAAGGACGATGACGATGACATGGAGAACGTGCATCATGACACCGACGATGATGAACATGTTGAAGTTCGTGCAGGTGGTAAGAAGGGCAAGGGTGCACCAGATGTCCCCTCACCAGAGAAAGTCAAAGAACATACAGCTGCGAGAGGCAAGGGGGTGTCGCCCTCAAAGAGGGGGAGGGATCCAGAGGATGTTGGGCAGGGCTCTCGTGTCAAGAGACCTAGGACCGATCCCTTAGCTGCTGGGAGGAGGTTCGACTTCTATTTTAGTGTTTTGTTTTGTCTATCCTTTCGAACAGACTGACCCCTTTTTTCAATCTGTTTTTGCTAAGCGTGGCAACGATTTTCGTGTCTGACACTTGCCACCTTTTTTTGCCTGTTTCTTATATGTGCAGTGAGGCGACAGCTGGTGGACGAGTAGTTACGAAGAAACAAGCACCAACGCCCACCCGTGTTTCTGCTCAATTGAACAAGGGTGCCCCTATTGCTAGTGACACGCCTTCCACTAGGTCATCTCCTCGTACGTCAACGTCCAACACCGGTGATCCTGTCGTGTTGCCGGATTTGAGGAAGACAGTCAAGAAGTAGGTTATCCCTGTTCTTTTTCATCGCCATATTGCTATATTTTTGCTTTTCAATGCAGCTGTTCAGCTTGCCACATGTGCTTCTGCCATGAGTCCCACATTTGCAACTGCTGTTTCTCCCATGCTCTATTTCTTTTTACTACATGGCAACTCCTGCTTGTTTTGCATGGCAACTGCTAACTAGTCAAGATGGCAACTCTTATTCCACCTACATGGCAACTACCAGCTTTTCCATCTGTTTGTGCACTCATCCACACCTAGTTTTGAAATGTCATTCCTGGCACATCACACATTTCTTACATTTTTTAAGATGTCTACCATGGCAACTGCTGCTTGTTACGCATGGCAACTGCTAACTGGTCCACATGGCAACTCTTATTCTACCTACATGGAAACTATCATCTGTTCATCTTACAATGTTCGTGTGTTTTTTCAGGGTGAAGAAGACTACCACACGCATGACGAAGCAGAACCCCAGAGACCCACTCGAACGCATACACTCAAAGCTGTCGACAGGTGGCAACTCAGACGTTCATGAGGCGCCAGTGGACAAACCTGCTGCTGCAGCGTCCACTGTTCCCACTAGCTTTGATGCAAGCGGCCGAGCATCTCCGCCGGTTGCAGATGTGTAGGCTACGACAACAGGCATCCGTATATCTGGGAGTGACGAGTTGGTATCTGCCAGGACTGCTGAAATATTGCCCACTCTGCTAGCAATGAAGGATGCTGCTGTGAGCCATACCACCCGATCAGCAAGTGTTGAAGTGGACGCCCCCGAGATCAACCTAAGCAAGGAAGATTCCCGCTCATCTAACACGGATTCCAAGCACGTGGGTGGTGGCACTTCTTCGTCCACGAAAGAAGGGGCTGAGGCGGCAGTTCATAATGATATGCCATCCATAGGTGAGACTCTTGGCACAACAGCTCCAGCTTCTGGTCCTCCAGAGGTTGCCAAGGTGACCGTTGCGCGAGCTGGTCTTCCACCTAGGCGGCGTAGCCCCCGCAAGCAATCTGCAGACATACCCAATGCGCCGGCTGTAGCTAGGAGCAGCAGAGATGACTCTGGTTATGTGCCTACGTCCACACTGTACCCACCACCTACCAGAAGCAATGTTATGGAGAGAACGGAAGACCGGAGTACAACCGACCCAGGTGGCAAGCTGGGCACGACTGACGGAGGTGAACGTGCGGAGCAGACGACGTCTTTACCCGTAGTGGATAACCCCAGCTTAAATCTGTGCACTTCTAAGCTCCCAGTCAACATCGGTGTCCCCTACAGCCCAAACAAGAAGATTGTGAAGAAAGCTGCGACTGATACCGCTGACAGCACGCCCCGCCCTACGAATAAGCCCGATGATTCTGCAGCGGCCGATGCAGAAATGTTTGTTGATCTTTCACCCTTGGATTCTGCCCAGCAAGTTGTTCGCGGTCCGTCCAGTAGGCAGGAGAGGCACCCAATGGCCTTCACCCCACCGAGCTGTAGCCTTGGCATCGATCGCAATCAAGATGAACCAGTGGTGCAAGATCCTTCACCACTTGCCTTTGCTTTCCCGGCAGGCATGGCCCCAATGATGGCGCAGCCAATGGTCGAGGGCAGGAAGGCTATGACGTTCACAGAGCCGGTTGTGCAAGGTACATTTCTTATGCGTTTATCATATTCGTGTATACATCTTTTTAGTATGACTTTTGTCCCAAGCATTTTTTTGGGTTCTCACTTTTGTGATGGCAAATGTTATCTGATGGACATGGCAACTAGATTTGCTTGCATGCTGTCACCTACATTTTTCTGTCGCCACGCTGCATTTTCCATTCTGCAAGCACATGGCAACTGCAGTTGATAGATCATGGCAACTTTAGTTGTTGTCACATGGCAACTACAATGCATTGCACATGGCAACTGGAGTTGCCTGCACATGGCAACTCCCTACTTTCTGTGCCTACATTTCATATTCTGCAACCTTTCTTTCACACTAAATTTGTTTTGTTTTCCAGGTATCCTAACCCACTTTTTTGATCCTTGCAGCCACCCCTGAGGAGATTACGCCGTCACTTGATGAAGCTTACCGCAGGATTGAGGAGGTAGCATTGCAGAGGAGGTCCTCACGAGGTCAGGGCCAATCAAGTTCCAACGCGCCTGCTGAGTCGGTATCTGAGGATACCATTAGAAGTGCCACCCCTGGTTCTGTGAGCTAGCGTAGGGTAGTTCACGCGCCACCCGCGGATGATTATGAGCCGGAAGTCAAGGCCACAAAGGATCAGAACCAACTGTACGATATTGTCAAGCGCTTTGGAAATGCGCGGTCCAACAACAAGCACATGAAGGAGCTGAAAGCGTAATGACCACACCCACATAAACCCCTCATTTGCTTTGCTCTTTTTACTATTCATCCTTTTTGACATTTCTAGATATGCTTCGTTTACGTTTTATTTCTTTTTTTCACTTAGTAGACATGATTCTTTCATGTTATATCATTTTCATACAGCTCATGTTTGGACAGAACCAAGATCATACAATGTGATGCGACGTACGTCGACCTGGGTGATCTTGCCGAGTCTGTGAGGCCACTCGGTAAAATATCGAAGAATGTAGTTGCATGTGGGATTGACTTCATCAACAGGCATATGGATATGTCTCCCGACAAAACAATCATGCAGTACACTGTGACGTGCAAAATATGGGATGGTGACTTCCACCACAAAATCCAGAGGAAGCATTTTGCTGCGCATGGTGATTTCAAGCTCACAATGAAGAAATGTGTGAGTACTCCTTCCTTTTTTGCACATTTTTTTCCTCCCATGTTATTTTTTTGCCAGTAGCTATGCTTCAGATGTGGGCTACACCCTGCTTTGTGACAGCTGTTTCATGTGGCAACAGCTGCTATGTAAAATGACTTCTGATTTGCTTTCCTAATACAACCTATGTGGCAACTTCAAACTAAAATACATGGCAACTTTGTTCATACATGGACGGCAACTTCTTTTAATTACCCACTACAACTAAACATTATACGTTTGTCCACTTTTCTTGGCCCCTTGATGCTTTCGTAGTCACTCATGTGCCTGTTAGTGTAACCGGTGATATCTTTACATGTCATTTTCCCAACTTCATCATTTTTGTTCTTAATGTGAGCTCTGCTTCTTTTCTTTCCTTCATTTTTGTTTGCAGGTCTTGTTCCCCATGTTCCAGGAGCTTGCACCACACGACCCACACGACAAGTGTGGTCACCACTATGCGATCTGCCTTGACCTGAAGAACCAACGTTTTGAGGTGCTTGATTCAATGCGTTCAGAAGCTGATGCAGACCTTACTACGCATGCTAAATACTTCATCAACAACCTCAAAGAGACATGGAACTGTCACTATGAAAACTCAAAGGTCCAGATCAGACATTTTCCAATTGAGTACGTGGTGACTACGAAGCAAGGAAACCGGTATTTTCCCATCTTTTCCTCATGTGTCCTCCAAACCAATGCTCACCCTCTCTTTTTTGTCACCTCTGAATTGAAGTTTATGATTTTTTCTATATGTTCTTGTGAGTTAACCTGACTCTTTTCTTGTTTAGGCACGACTGCGGCTTCCACATGTTGGAATACCTTGCAAAGTGGGAAGGTCGACGGGTTCCTGTCGTCACAGCTGGAATGGTCGTCGAGCTCCGCAAAATCTACACATGGAACTGGTTGATGAATGAAGATTTCAACACGCGGTCCAACACACGTGAGTTCATAGAGGAAGCTGTGAAGAAAGCCACCAAGAAGTACAAGTGATCACGTGGTGCTCCTGACCGAACGCCTACCTTACATTCTGTTGCCGAGGAATGTAAGGTATTACCTTGTCTTTTCAAAACTATGTCCGTGTAATATGCTATGACTGCATCTCCCCGTAGCCTAGTATACAGTGGTGTCATGTGAGTGACATTTGAATAGTTTGTAATATATGTGTGGATGTGAACCTACTTAGGTTTGACAGCAGATACGTTTATGTGTTTTCAGTATTATTATGTGCTTGTGGGTTGGTAGTACCAGGATGGTGTTTTGAATGCGTCCTTGATGTCTGAAAACATGGCAAATGTAGTAGATCAGTCATGGTTAGTGAAAGTTATCGTTCTTTCTTGTTTGGCTTTTCCGATTTTTTTGCACTGCTAACTGTCCCGGCTAGCATGGTAGTTTGATCACGGAGCAGTAACCTGTGCGGTTGCTACACGAGACCGTTTCAGCTTGTTTCCCATAGTTTGCGCTAGAATACAATATGTGTGACTAAAATGCGCTGACTGAACATGGAAATCTACGCGGTGAAGATTCAGTACAACTAACATGGCATGTTCAGTACAACTAACATGGCAGATTCAGTAAAAAATAAGATGGCAAATTCAGTAAAAATAACATGGCAAATTCAGTAGAAATGGCATGGCAGATTCAATAGAAATGGTATGGCAGATTCAGTAGAAATTGCATGGCAGATTCAGTTCAAGTAACATGGCAAATTCAGTGCCATACACATGGCAACTACAGCTATTCCTTCATGGCATTTTTACTTCAGATTCTGATGCACCTGAAGAGTCATTCTCCAGTTTTTACAAAATTTAGAACATCTAGATTACAAAAAATGTCACCATGGACCAAGTCAAAGTGCTCCAATGTTGTTTACGGATTGCCCGTCCCTTTCTTTGGTTTCTTATGTTTTGCTTGAATCTCCAATCCCGATTTGTATCTTATCTCTTTTGGACGCCCTTCTGTGATGGAACGGGGCGGGTTCCTAACCTGTGTTTGTGTGCTTGCTGTTCCAGATCCTACCTCTGAGTTTTCAGATGATGGCCCTGTGGATGAAGGCACACTTGATGTGCGGGGGAACCTGTGTAAGGCTTCCTCAGCTTTCCTCTTCTTGATCTCATCAAGCTCTCTTTTGAGGGCCTTCCTGTGTTTTTCTGCGGCCTTTGCTGTCTCATCACTCTTGCACGCTTCATCAATTAGTTCAACATAGTTCTTTGTCAACACAACATGCCTCACGGCTTCCATGGTTGACTCTGGTCTCTCGTCATGCACGGCCAAAACTGCGTTTGATGTTTGCGGCGCCAATGCGTCGTCAGCGTCCCAATTCCATCGCTGCCTTATGAAATGGCGGGGCATTCGTGTCACCACGTTCAAGTCCATTACTTTTAGAATGTGACAGCACACAATCCCGTCCCGTTCGAATTTGCAGCATTGGCAGTAGTATTCGCCTTCGCTTATCGATGCCTTCACAAAGTAGTTCCTTCCCTTGTCCGGGTCTTCAGGTTCTGAATCCGACATGCCCATGATAGAACACACCTTGAATGTATGTTCGTCCACCTGGAAAGCCGTGTACATGCTGGCACGCCTTATTTCTTCCTGGAATCTGCAAGTTTTGTGTGGTTTTTGTTAAACTCTTGTGTGAAGTTTTTTGTAGCACCTTTTATTTGTTGTGGCCAATGGAATTATAATTCGTTCAAACATGGCAACTACAGTTCATTAAACATGGCAACTGCTATTGAGTAAACATGGCAACTGAAGTTCATTAAACATGGCAACTGCATTTCATTTAAACATGGCAACTACATAACAACTTCAATTTTGCATTTGCATTCCATACCATCATGTCCATTGGAATTTACATTTCATTAAATATGGCAACTTCAGTTCATTAAACATGGCAACTGCAGTTCATCAAACATGGCAACTGCAGTTGAGTGAACGTGGCAAACTGCAGTTCATTAAGCATGGCAAACTGTAGTTCATTAAGCACGGCAACTACATATCATGTTTACTCTGTACCTAATGGCTACTTTTCAACACAATCATCATTTTCAAATAAGCATTCAACTGCATTGCATTCTACATGGCACCTGGTACCTTCATGATTTGTGCAAATAAGATTGTAACACAACTAACTTACTTGTTAAAAATCGTGTTGGTGTATATCTTGCTCATCTGCCTCTCCATTGGTAAATACGTTAGCAATTTTGGCTGCTTGAGCGCGGTGTTTGCTTCTTGCTGTAGCTCGGATCCCAGTATTTTTTGTTGCAAAGCGGTGTACTGTTTGGCAAACTGTAGTAATGAGTTGCCAGGGCTCATGTACCGCTTCAAAACAACATTGAACCCCTCACTGCGCTGTGTAGTCTGCAGAAACGGGAAGAAGCACTGCATGAAGTAGGCCGGCACCTAGTAAATTCGCTTCTCCCACAAGCTAGCAAGCGTCTCGTGGTCTTGGACTTGATATGTTTCAATCATAGCCATCCAGCTCCTTTCAAACTCCTCCACCGTCAAGCTGTGGTCCACGCACAGCTCGAATGCCTTGTGCAGGTCTGGACGGTCAGCAAAGAACAGTCCTAGTGTCTCCTTAGCCTTCTTTATAATGTGCCACCTGCAGTGCCTGTGCACTGCCAACGGAAAGACCTCCTCTATGCTTGCACGCATGCTAAAATCCTGGTCTGTTATTATGTTCATCGGAGCAAGTCCACCCATGCACTCCAAGAAGGTCTTGAACAACCAAACGTACCCATCCGTGTCTTCGTTCCGAACGAGCCCGCATCCGGACTGCAACGACTGATTGTGGTTATTTATTCCTATGAATGGAGCGCATGGCATCTTGTACATATTAGTGAGATATGTCGCTTCGAATGAAATGCAATCTCGGAAATGTTTGTAGGCTCTTCTTGCAGCACCATCCACCCAATACATGTTCCTGACACGGTCCTCATCGTCCAATCTTATCCTGTAGAAGAAATCTGGATCTTCCTTCGCTTTCTCATCGAGGTAGGCCATTGTGGCCTCTATGTCAGCCAACTTGCTCTCTCTACGGTACTTTGCCTTCAGGTTTGTGACGTCAGCTGGTATGTAGGGCATGCTACTCAAAGTCCCTTTTTTTTTCTGTGGATGAGTGATAGTATATGGACCATTCTTGATGGACCGACGTTACAATCATGTAGCAGCTTTATGAATTTCTTCTCGAGGGGGGTGAATCCTCTGTGGGCGGTCAGAAATTTTACCAGGTCGAACTTCTTTATGAGTTTGTGGTTGTGCTCATCAAAATATTCAGTGACCACCCACTGGGCTCCATCTACGTTTAGCTTACACCGGATAGGGCATTCCGTCTTGAGAATGATACCTCTCTTTCGTTCCGGAACGACAGGCGCAACACCTTTCCCCTTCTTGTTCCTTCGTGCCTTGTGGCACCTCATCTCACCTCTGCTGTACTCGTTAGTTTTCTTAATTTTCCTATGGTATTCGGTGTTGACCGCAAATCCATGGAACTTTGCATATGTCTGGTAGAATTCCTTTGCCTCTGTGAACGATTCAAATCTCTGCCCAACGTAAGGTGGCTGAGGTACCATGATCTCTGATTGCCCACCATCTTCATCCCCTTGTGCTTCGTCATCAGTTTCATCATTCACTTCAGTATCGGCGGCACTTTCATCTACTTGAGTGTTGCCAGTGCTTGTGTTCAAAGGTGTGCTTGTCGGCATTGCTGGAATGATTGCCATTTCCGACTCTGACTCGGCATTGTTTGCAGCATGATTGTTGGCTGGCTGGTGGAACGCGTCTTCCGTGCGCTCAGAGCTCCCCGCAGTAGATGTCCCCGCGCTGCTGTTGATTGTAGTTGAAGGCCCTGTAATAAAAAACAGGTACGAGCGTAAGATTTTGCTTGAATGACATGTTTATCGTAACGGAGTACATAAACTGCAAGTGATTTGGCATGACATCATTCAAACAGCAAGCCGTGAGTCTGCATGTGGACATGCATGGTAACTGTAGTTCTCCAGTCATGGCAGCTACAGTCCAAGAAACATGGCAACTACTGTTGCCAATGCATGGCAACCAGCTCCTTTCAGTACCAAAACTTGGATTCTATATCAATGGCAGCTGCAGTCCTACATACATGGAAAATACTGTTGCCAATACATGGCAACCAGTATATTCTAGCATCAAAACTTTGTATTCTAGGCTTGAGCTCACTAGGCAAATGCGATCAATCATTAGTGCTGCACACATACTTTTAGCAATTGGCAAATCCCGAAGACAATATATGAGTCATTGCACACGACCACTTGTTAGCGTTTTCTGTTTGATTTTTTCCACCATCACTGCTACAAATCTTCTTTTCCTCACATGCTATTCCCACAAAAACAAATGGAGTGCTGTTTTTGTGGTTCAAATTTCCTTACCTTGTTGTGCCGCATGTGCCCATCTTGTGTGGTCTGTCACACCAAATTGACGTGCTCTGTCTGCAATCTGTGAAGCTTGCCATGAGACGTTTGCCGAGGTAGCACCACCGTAATAACCTGTAATCATGGTAGTAGTTGGTCAATGCATGGCAACTGTAGTTTCTTCAACATGGAACATGCAGTGGTCCAACCATGCAACACAGATTTGTTCACACTTGCCATCCACGGTTGTTTGTACATTGCAATCACATTTTTGATCATACATAACAACTGCAGTTTGTCCTGGCATGGCAACTGCAGTTGTCCAGGCATGGCAACTGCAGCTGTCCAGGCATGGCAACTGCAGCTGTGCAGGGATGGCAACTGCAGTTGTTCAGTCATGGCAACTGCAGTTGTTCAGTCATGGCAACTGCAGTTGTCAACTATGCTCCTTCTACTAATTCACCGTCTGCAACTTCACTTTTTATGGACTCACTTGTGTATGACGTCGATGGCAGGTACATGGGTGCCGCCTGATGCCACGTGCTGCATGAAGGTTCTGCATTTTTCCCGACATAACTCGTGAGTCTTTTGCCATCCTTTGCAAGTTTATTTTTCATGCCCACACCAGTATGTTTCATTTTTCGTATGCGTTACCTTGATTTGCCACATTAGCTAGTTGAAGTTGGCTGCCCGTACATTTGTCAGTGTTAGCGCCCTGTGACTGAACTTGCCATGGTGCCCCCCTAAGTGTGTTTTGGTCATAAGAACCTGCGAAAAATGACAGTGTAGGACATAAGTAGAATGTCATCTTCATCATCGCGAACATGGCAAATGTTCTTTTCTTTTGTTATCGTGCATCATACCAATGCCTGCGTACTGCTCTAGTAGTGGCAGCAACGGCCCTGCAGAAATGAGTTGACTGTACTCTGCTGCATCCCAAGGGGGCGTTTCTGGCCTTTGAGAAACCCAAGGATCCGCGCCATCTTTGTGATTCATTCTTTTCCGCGTTTTGTTTCTGCCAATGTGTTCACAATCACTGCATGAACAAGAACGCATCAACAATCCGCAAAAAATGTATTCCTCTACTGCTTGCACGTACAAGATAACACGACAGTCTTATCACATTTTCATGCGTAGGCAACCAACACATCATGGCAAGTAGGACATGCACATCCACTCTCTTTTCTAAAATCTGGGTGCCAGCTATCCTTTCGATTCGATGGCAACAACCACCACAATAGGATGGCAAGCAACAGGTTAATATGGTGGCAGTTAACGGCAACGATAGGTGGCAACTAACATTAGACACAAGTTGCAACTAATTTTCCTACCCCCCCTTTATTCCAAATTTCTCATTTCTCTCCCTTTTTTAGGGATTCCTACGCATCCATTCATTACCAACTACTTGCACCAAGCGAACTGAGAACTTAAGCTTAACTCTAGCGTAGTACATGGCAGATCTGGTATATGCTGCTTGGCAAATGCGAAGACACACAAAACCATGTAGTGTTTTGCCCCGATAGCGTGGATCCAGTCGCCACCTTCGTTGGTAAATTTGCAATTTTCTGCCCAGAAGAAGGATGAGAAGCAGTAGGAGATCGGAGATTCACCTGCTTTTAGCTGGTTGTCTTTGGAGGGCAGGGTTGGAGTGGGGGGCGGGGGGTGGGGGGTGGGGGAGGGGGGTGTGGTTAGCGGTGGGAAGGCCCTACGGATCTGCTCTGGTTGCCATGGCAACCAGAGAAGGCCGGCGATGGAGGTAGGGGATCGAGAGGTGGGAGACGATGGCGGCAGTCGGGACTGGGGATCGAAAGGAGGCCGGGACGGCTGGGTCGTGCGGGCAGCGTGGTCGTCTGGCCCGGACGTGTGGGCAGGTTTGCCACACACCGCACGTGCGGGTTGTGGCTTTGCGCGCCCGGACGCGGTCGTGCGGGCGGGTTCCTATCCATGCCACACGAGGCGTGCGGCACAACCACCCGATACATCACACGTGTGGCAGTTATCGGGACCCAATTGTATTGATGAGATGGATCGCTTGATTTGGATAAGTTAGGAAAGTTAGGATCTGTCTCTTTTTGTACAATAGGAAAGTATTTGTTTACAAGGAAATAGTGGAGAAAAAGCAAACTGGTCGGATGGTGGGAAGGGAGACGAAAAAAAACCAAACGAAAAAAACAGTCAAAAGTGGAGGGACTATTCAACCAACTCGTCCATTAGGAGTAGAGATATAAACCGATGAAGTGGGGGATGGGACGAAAAAAATCTACGAAAAAAAGAGCGAAGGTGGGACAAAAAAAACCATGATAGATGGGACGAAAATTGATCGGCGGAGACTACCAACTGCTCTATTAGGAGTAGAGAAAAGAAAAAGAGCCAACTCGTGCTCAGTTAAAGAGAAAAGAGAGGGGTCCAGATTCGTTTGTTCCACTTAAAAAAACCGCTTGGTGGTTTTCAATTTCTGGCTGTTTTCTTGGCGAAAATAAAGGAGAAGAAATAAAAGAAGAAAATGAGGACGTGGTGCTACTTGGAAAGGTTTCTAGTTCGTTAAGCAAGAGAAAGATACCAGATTCTTTTCGCCCTTTAAAGAAAACTAGGTAAGTGCCCGTGCGTTGCACAGGGGCATACATATTCTGTTGGCTCAACACTGATTATGGCTAACATATACATGTAGGATCCTCATGCACATCAGATGACACTGTTGTATTTTTTACCGCTAGCATTAGATGATATTGTCGGCCTTTCTATTGCTAAAATCAGTTTTCTTCTTTCTCCTCCTTCTTCTACCTCCTTGACCCACTATCTCTGGCATACAAATCTAAGCGTACAACCTTTGTCAATGGTGTAGCCAGCTCGCAATCCCCCTTTCAACCCCATCGTACAGTTTTTTATAATTCACATTGTTCGCATCTTAGTAAGTCTCTCTCCCTCATCTTAGTTAATTGCCCGTGCGTTGCAACAGGATATATTTATTATGATATTTTGATGGTTCAGTATTAATCATGTCTAACATATACCTTCAGAATCAACATGCACATCTTGTATTGTATGCTTTTTTTACCGTTAAAGCAAGCTTCCCAATCCAAGCTCGCCACCCCTATGAGTGATGCATCCGGCTCACCACCCCCACCCGACCAACATATACTTTGAACGGGGCATAAATATTCCAATAGTTTAGTACAATCATGGCAAATATATACCTTTACAACCCTTACGCACATCTTGCCGAATCATGTCTTGTTCATAAACATTTCGTCTGAAAGCAAATATAAGATGTAATGCATCCTTCAATCCCATTTTTATATGGACAGAATATGAGCGGGCCATGAAACCCCAAGATTGAGTTCTACTCCCTCTATAACAAGATATTTTTTCACACTACGATAATGTCAAAAATGTCTTATATTACGTCACAGAGGGAATAGTTGCTTGTGTTTTTCTAACACCGGCACATACATCCTCGTATTGCCGTCTACCTCGCTTGCACACCATATTTTTTCTAAATTTAGTAGATCTATAAATGGTCTCACATATCTTGGGAGATGAAGTGTACTGTATGTCTAATTTGCAAATGGAACGACTGTGGTGCAGGTGACTGCATATTAAATTTCTTATTTACAAAAAATAATCAAAGATGCGTGGAATGATGATTCTAAATACAGAGTAGTACAACATGATGTTATGTGGTCAATGCAATGATATCACGAATCCATTAGTAGTAAGGACTCAGGAGTAAATTATGAGTGAACTTCTACGAAGTGGGCTCCTTTATCCATGTTCGTTTTTCTCCCTTGAGCTAGCACATCGAAGTAAGGTGAGCCTCTACTGAATATAAAGAGAACAACAACATCCTCTGGTTTTCAGTTCTAGTGCACCTAGACTGCTAACCAGCTTGTACTTCTTTCCCATCTAATAAAGTTCGGCCAACGGCCCTTCGAGAAACAACTATGTTATACTCTTAACTGCAACATGTAGAGTCATTTCATTGAACATCTCTTAGGCGTTTAGATAGACGGAGGAACAAGAAATAAAAATCATATCATAGGGAAGAAGATTACCTTGCTTGCCCCTGGCAGTCCTGTACGAAATCCCATCAATAGTGCCCATGGCATATGATCACAATTTACAAGTTATACATATCAACATACTGGAATGTGTGGCAATTCTGAACATTAGTGCATGCCTTGAATAATTGAATGTCTTGAGCTTGTACTCCTTAACCGTTTCACCACCTGAATCTGTGCTCCCCCCTTATAATTTCTCATGTGCAACATCAGCATGATCTGAGAAGATAAGGACTGTCCACTACTGCAGGATTGTTCTTATCTGAATCTCTAATTGGAGTCACATGCTCTCGTTGTCCTGTCTTGCTCTTGCAACAGTAGCTGCTGCTGCCTTTTTATTGGTGATCTCTCTGCTTTGTTTGTTGCTAATGCACGTATGCGAATGCAAGGAGCTCACCTCAGCGGGTGCTACGGACATGGCGGGCGGTCGTGGCGCAGCATGTTGAGAAGGACGACCTTGAGGTGCGGTACACCGGCGAGCCCGTCCCGGCTGCCGTCCGGTCCCCCGTGTCTACAGATGAAACGTGCCCATAAGGATCGGCCATATGGATAAGAAAGATATATGTGAATCACGATTTTAGAAAATCCAAATCGGGAGTGCATGTGCAGGGCCGTTGATGGGGGAGTGCGAGCGGCCTAGAGATTTTTTCCTTCTTTTCCGCGGATCTCAACAATTTCTTCCTGCATGTCACGCGCGGTCTCCGCGATTATCTTCCATACATGTATGTGATTGCCTCCTTCTGATTTGTTTACCGATTGGTTGAAAGAAGAAAGGAAATTGATGACCTTCATTAAGTTTATTGCATTACCATAGAGGATATTCATTACCATATATATACTGATCGCATTTGTATTACCAAACAAAAGATTGGTTACCATACATGAATTATCTGGTTGCCAAAAAAATAGAGTGAGTCTGTCCAGCCAGATGTGAATAAAACCAGCAAATAGGAACCAGCAGAAAGAAAACCGATGAAGGGAAGAAAGAAAACCGATGGTGGGGTGGGGGATCGTATGAGAGAAGGATGGACGAAGGGTGGGCGACGTAAGAGGGGAGAGGGAACGTTACGTTCTTTTTAGGTATATATATATATAATATATATATATATATATAATATATATATATATAATATATAGTAGAGATAGTGAAAGGATTTTATTGGATGTTTCCACGTGTGGGAGTTTTCTTTTGGAAAGAAGATAGAAGGCAAGTTTGTTTGACCGTAGCAGAATTAATCTATATTATCTTTTCCCTTAAAGAAAATCTATATTATCTTTCCTAGTTTGTTGACAAAAGGATCATAGTTGCCACGTTTGGAAATTGAAGAAAAAAATATCCTGATTGGCCGTGCATGCATGCATGTTTGGAAAGCGAGATGAGAAAGAAAGGTAACTTTCAAAGGTGGGACGTGTGCATTGAAAATCTGGTGTACTAATTGCAAGTTTATTCTGTTGATATTTATTGCCTTTGGAAACCGATTTGCATAAGGAAAATTAGAGAGAAAAACTAGGAAAGGCAATTTTCGTGCTGATTCTGGTGTGCATATTTTTGATTGGTGGACAAGTGGCATCTATCCATATTAAAAAAAAGGAGCAGATTCATTTAGGGAGAAGTGGAGTTCCAAAAAAAAGTGGAGTTCCAAAAAAATACTAATCTGATTTTGGCTCGTTTGGAAAGCGGATTTTAAGAAGCAAACAAAGGAGATAATACGTGCTAGTCATTTTTATTTGGAGAGAAGAGCAATGGGGATCCTTGTCTTTGCGTGGATCATTTGTGTATTAGGCTCGCATCTCTAGTACAGTCTAGCCTACGACCAACACTCGACCACTTTGAACCAATTTTCAAGCTGGCATTTATTAACGTGGTTGTAGCATTTTTTTCCACATATATAAAGCCAACCCAGCTCCACATATTTCTACACCGTGTATACATACGTTCGCCTGGCAATCGCTTTACCCAACTTTTGGAGTTACTTGACACCGCTGGTTGCCGATCACCGCCTGCTGCATGGTAATAACTTGTAAGACTTTGATTTTTGCTTTACTGTGAGCGTTTTACCACCACATCCAAGTAGTTCATAGGAACATTATTCTTGGATTTTGTTTCTTGTTTCTACTAATCATGACAGGTTCCAGAGTCGGTTGGGCTTCATCGATCGTGGGAGACGTGCCATCACCTCAGAAAATACAGTCACAATCACAAGAGCTACAAAGACGTCCGAATACGCACAAACAGGTTCTTATTTCCATGCCACCTTTTAATGGTCGTTTTAAGCCTGATTTATATATTGAATGGGAGTTCGAAATGAATGCTATATTTGCTTCCCATAAATTTTCTGAACATCAAAAAGTTAAGGTCGCCGTTGGTACTTTGACTGGTTTTGCTACTGTTTGGTGGAGTGAACATTGTCGGTTATACCCTGATTATGTACCTAATACTTGGGATGATTTAAAACTTGTCATGAGAGATAGATTCGTCGATGTTTATTATACTTGTGGCATGCTTAAAAACTACAACATTTAAAACAAGGTAGTGACACCGTAACAAAATATTATCATGATTTACAAACTACCTTCTTGCACTTCTTTTTAGAGGAAACTGAAGATGATTTTATGGATAGATTTTGGGGCGGATTAAACCGTGATATTCAAGAGATACTGATTCATGAAGACTGTTATCCTATGGACCGTTTGTTTCGTCTTGCTTGCAAAGCTGAACATGAAATAAAACGACTTGTTGCCCCAAAGGAGAACAAGCGCAATGAGCACATTCCAAGCGATGATACGGTTATTCCTTCCGCCGCTAGGCGTACTATGAAACCACATCCATTTGTGTGAGGACTACAGCACCTCCACCATGTGACACATCACCTTCGAGAGTGCCTACATCATCTGAGTCAATCATAATAGGTAATGACAAAGGTACGGATCTTCCACCTCCACATGAGTATGATGCATGCATTGTCAATTTAAATGCACCATGCAATGAGCTACCCACTACTTTGATCACAACCGTTATTTTAAAGGACTATGTTGATGATTTGACTTTGCCATGTGATAAAACAATTTTGAGTGAATCCATTGAATTAACTATTGATGCAAAAGAATCATGTGAATCAGAGAATAAATCATATTGGGATCAAATACGTTTGAAAATAATTGTGCCAATGTTTAATCATTTTGATATGACCTTTAATCTTGGTGATGGTTCATTAATGTTGGGATGGTTTAATGATAAGCATTGTCAATCTTTTGATATGAATAAGAGCTTCACTTATATGTGCAAACTGAGTTGCAATATTTTCATGCCTTTGACTTCTTGTAATAATATGTTGGTTTTATATTTCACAACTTTTGAAGGGTGCTCTTGTATAACCGTGTCACATGTGCCCCAACTGAGATCAGTAAAAATGGATGACATATACATATACAACGTGTACACCTTGTCTCTTTTGTTAGCCGCATTTCAGACTAAGCAATGCCGAGGACGGCTTTGTTTTCTAGAAGGGGAGGATGATGAGGACATGGCTACCACAGTTACACCCATATCCCTTGTTGTTTTACCTCTTCGAACAATTGCTAGAGCTCGCATAGGCCAATTAAATTATCAGGTACTTTCGTTTCTTTGTAATGTTTCTAGTGTTCATGAGAATATAATGTTGCCTAACTTAGATACATTTGTGTTGCTTGCAATTGAAGGGCCTAGCACGGACAAGAAGGATGAACATTGGAGCATCGTCAAGCATGGAGATGAAGGTGCGTGCGAAGAGAACAAGAACGGAGGTTCAAGTGGAGATTTCTGGACTTTGAACCCACCATGATGACATACAAGAAGATGGACGAAATATACAAGATGGCCTTTCATAAATTTCGTCCATAGCTTATTATTGGTGTTGCACCACCTTATTTTGGGCCAGGCCCATGTAGGCTATTTTTAGAGTCCATATTGTAGGGGAAACGAACCAGGAGGTATTTTAGTCCCACCTTGCCAAGGGTGGACGAAATCCCCTCTCTTTTCCCCTATAAATATAGCCCTTAAGGCATCGTTTAGACTTGGGTTTTATTTAGTTAAAAGTTAGCCATTGCTGCAACTTTGTGTACTTCGTTTGTGTCCAATGACTAGATCAAGACCGCTTTTAGAATCCGAGTTTTATCAATACTTCATCTATATTCACAATATTCAGATTACATTATCATATTCTTGCTTGTTCTTTGATTGCGTGCCGGAATAGACCTTTGTGGTCAGGCTGATCGTGCTTCCAGCATCGTTGGTAACCTCAAGAGATTGGTTTAGCGATTGCTAAGGCGCAACGTCGTGCACATTTGTAGTCGGATCATAAAAGTCGGCTCCAGCAAATCGATAGTTATCATCTCATCGAAAGATCGAGACCCTCGCCTCTATCAATATCTGCTTTTGTGACGCCCGGATAATTAAGCTACATTAATTCCATGCTAATGATGCCACGTCACCTCGGTTACTGTTGTTAATCTCGGGATAGTTCAAAACCGATTCAAATTCAAAACTGTATTAAAGGCAAACAACAAAAGTTTTCAAACTTTAAAACTAAAATGTCCCGGTTGTACCAAATAATACAAAGTTAATTGTGGTGAAGAAACCCCACTTCTATAAAATGTTTTAATACTCTAAAATGATTAAAACAGTAGTTGAAACGATTAAATAAGTGCCTTTGATATTTTATAAAATGATAAACTATTTATTTTTGAGGTAGAAATTTTTAGGATAATGGGTTATTTTGAAACACTATTTTTGAAGCTATTGTCATATTTTACTAAACTAAAAATAAAGTGTAACTAAAATAAAACAGAAAAGAAAGAAAAACAGAAAACAAACAAATACAAAAAAAAACAAAGAAGATCCCCCTCCCCTGGGCCGTTCGGCCCAACCGGGCCACCAGGCCGGCCCACCCCACTCCTCTTCATACCCCCCTCGAGGAAACCCTAGCCCAACCGACACCCCACTCCCCCACTCGTTCGCTCCCCCACCCGATCCAGTTCTGGATCGGGATCGAGCCCGGCTCCGCCCCCGCCGCTCGACGCAATCGCCGGCCCCCACCTGCATCGCCCCGTCGCCGTCCTCTCCATCCTCAACCTTGTCCCCGCCGTCGCTGGACCACGCCGCATCAACCTCCATCGAGCACGCTGCCCTGGACCCTACTCCCACCGTGAGCCGCCGCCTTTTATCTCCTCCTCTCCCCCTGTCCCCGTGCGCACGCACGCACACACACCCGACCGCCCGCCGCCTCCCGCTGCTCGCTCACCGTGGCCAAAGCCCCTCGCGCGCCCGCGTCCTCGCTGCTGCCCGCGTGCACCACTGCTGCCCGCCTCGCCCAGCTTCGAACCAGCGCGCACGCCCGCGCTCGCGCGTGGCCTCGCCCCGCTGCTCCTCGCGCCCCGCACCGCCCCTGCTGCTTCTCCCCGACGCCTGCCCCCTGCTCCGTCTTCTCTGCCTCTCGCACGCTCGTGCCCGCCATCGCGCGCGTCCCTTGCTGCCGCGGTTTCTCCCCGTCTGCCACGACCTCGCCGCGAAGCCGCCATGTCGTGGACTCGCGTTCGCCTTCGTGCCCACCCCCGCTTGCCTCCCATCGCCGCCTGCCGCTGCGCGTCGGCCCACGCCCGCCGCTACCCTCCCGCCGGCGTCCCCCTCCAGCGACCGCCTACGCCTCGCCGCCGGCCACTGTCCCGCGGCCCCTCCGCTCGGGCCTGCGGCCGCGCCGTGCTGCCCCCCAACGCGCTGGCCGTCACTCGAGCAGCGGTCGCGCCCGCACAAATAGTTCGGGCTACGCCCAATAACCGCGTCTGATAGGCCCCCTGGGCCCATGACAACGGGGCCCCACCCCAGAACGATTTTAAAGAAAAAGTTAAAATAATAAATTAGTAATTAATTAATTAATTAATGAGTTAATTAAGTTAATTAATCGTGTTTAACTAATCTAATTAAAATGAATTAACCTAATCACTTAGTTAGTCTAATTAACATGTTTAGTTAGCCTGAGACAATGACAAACGGGACCCACACGTCTGTTGACCAGTCAACGCCTGTGTTGACTGCTGACATCATGCTGACGTCAGCGTGCACTGTTCTAGATAATGTTGGATTAAAATAATTAAATAAATGCTAAAAAGTGATTTAAATCTTTTAAAATCAATATAAAATAAACCGTAGCTCGGATGGAAAAACTTTGTACATGAAAGTTGCTCAGAACGATGAGACGAATCCGGATACGCAGCCCGTTCGTGCGCCACACATCCCTAACCTATCGAACTAGCAACTTTCCCCCTCCGGTTCATCTGTCCGAAAACGCGAAACACCAGGAATACTTTCCCGGATGTTTCCCCCCTTCGCCGGTATCGCCTACTACCGCGATTGGGCACCCCTAGCACCGCTCATTGTCATGTCTTGCACCGTCATGCTTATGTTTGCACTGTATTTATTGTTTCTTCCCCCTCTTCTCTCTGGTAGACTACGAGACCGACGCTGCTGCTACCCCGTTCGACTACGGTGTTGACGATCCCTCCTTCTCGGCTGAGCTTCCAGGCAAGCCCCCCCTTGATCACCAGATATCGCCTATTCTTCTCTATACTGCTTGCATTAGAGTAGTGTAGCATGTTACTGCTTTCGGTTAATCCTATTCTGCTGCATAGCCTATCATTGTTGCTACAGTTGTTACCCTTACCTGCTATCCTACTGCTTAGTATAGGATGCTAGTGTTCCATCAGTGGCCCTACACTCTTGTCCGTCTGCCATGCTATACTACTGGGCCGTGATCACTTCGGGAGGTGATCTCGGGCATATGCTATATACTTTATACTGTTATATTACTTATGATACTGTTCGGAGATGGGGGCTGAAGGGGCAGGTGGCTCCATCCCGGTAGAGGTGGGCCTGGGTTCCCGACGGCACCCGACTGTTACTTTGTGGCGGAGCGACACGGCAGGTTGAGACCACCTACGAGAGAGGTGGGCCTGGCCCTGGTCGGCATTCGCGGATACTTAACACGCTTAACGAGATCTTTGTATTTGATCTGAGTCTGGCCACTGGCCTATACGCACTAACCAACTACGCGGGAACAATTATGGGCACTCGGCGTCGTGGTATCAGCCGAAGCGCCTGCTAGGCTAGGTCTGCTTCCGGCCGCCCACGCAACGTGCAGGTGTACAATGGGCGATGGGCCCAGACCCCTGCGCCATAGGATTTAGACCGGCGTGCTGACCTCTCTGTTGTGCCTAGGTGGGGCTGCGACGTGTTGATCTTCCGAGGCCGGGCATGACCCAGGAAAGTGTGTCCGGCCAAATGGGATCGAGCGTGTTGGGTTATGTGGTGCACCCCTGCAGGGAAGTTTATCTATTTGAATAGCCATGATCTTTGGTAACAGGACGACTTGGAGGTGTACCTTGACCTTATGACAATTAGAACCGGATACTTAATAAAACACGCCCTTCCAAGTGCCAGATATAACCCGGTGATCGCTCTCTAACAGGGCGACGAGGAGGGGGTCGCCGGGTAGGATTATGCTATGCGATGCTACTTGGTGAACTTACCATCTACTCTCTCCTACATGCTGCAAGATGGAGGTGGCCAGAAGCGTAGTCTTCAACAGGATTAGCTATCCCCCACTTATTCTGGCATTCTGCAGTTCAGTCCACCGATATGGCCCTTTACCCATATACCCCTGCATATGTAGTGTAGATCCTTGCTTGCGAGTACTTTGGATGAGTACTCACGGTTGCTTTTCTCCCTCTTTTCCCCTCTCCATTCTACCTGGTTGTCGCAACCAGATGCTGGAGCCCAGGAGCCAGACGCCACCGTCGACGACGACTCCTACTACACCGGAGGTGCCTACTACTACGTGCAGGCCACTGACGACGACCAGGAGTAGTTTAGGAGGATCCCAGGCAGGAGGCCTGCGCCTCTTTCGATCTGTATCCCAGTTTGTGCTAGCCTTCTTAAGGCAAACTTGTTTAACTTATGTCTGTACTCAGATATTGTTGCTTCCGCTGGCTCGTCTATGATCGAGCACTTGTATTCGAGCCCTCGAGGCCCCTGGCTTGTATTATGATGCTTGTATGACTTATTTTATTTTTAGAGTTGTGTTGTGATATCTTCCCATGAGTCCCTGATCTTGATCGTACACGTTTGCGTGTATGATTAGTGTACGATTGAATCGGGGGCGTCACAAGTTGGTATCAGAGCCAACTGCCTGTAGGAATCCCCCTTCCACACTCCTTGGCCGAAGTCGAGTCTAAACATTACAAAACTTTTACTAACATGGCTGTGTGCCTTACGGGACCATGTCGCCATTGGGTGGTATTAGGATCTTTTATTCCTCGACCTATACTCTGAGACTCTGATCTCTCTTCTATTCGGGTTTAATGAATTTACTAAAATCTAACTTTAGGATCTCGTTAGTGTTGGGAATCGTAGCATAATTTAAAATTTTCCTACGCTCACCAAGATGCATCTATGGAGTCTACTAGCAACGAGGGGAAAGGAGTAGATCTACATACCCTTGTAGATCGCGAGCGGAAGTGTTCCAATGAACGTGGATGACGGAGTCGTACTCGCCGTGATCCAAATCACCGATGACCGAGTGCCGAACGTACGGCACCTCCGCGTTCAACACACGTACGGTGCAGCGACGTCTCCTCCTTCTTGATCCAGCAAGGGGGAAGGAGAGGTTGATGGAGATCCAACAGCACGACGGCGTGGTGATGGATGTAGCGGGTCTCCGGCAGGGCTTCGCCGAGCTTCTGCGAGAGAGAGAGGTGTTGCAGGGGAGGAGGGAGGCGCCCAAGGCTTCGATGTTGCTGCCCTCCTTCCCCCCACTATATATAGGGCCAAGGGAGAGGGGGGGGCGCAGCCTTGCCCCTTCCTCCAAGGAAGGGTGCGGCCAGGGGGGAGTCCTTCCCCCCCAAGGCACCTCGGAGGTGCCTTCCCCCTTTAGGACTCTCCCTTTTTCCTTATCTCTTGCGCATGGGCCTCTTGGGGCTGGTGCCCTTGGCCCATATAGGCCAAGGCGCACCCCTTACAGCCCATGTGGCCCCCCGGGGCTGGTGGACCCCCTTGGTGGACCCCCGGACCCCTTTCGGCACTCCCGGTACAATACCGATAAAGCGTGAAACTTTTCCGGCGACCAAAATAAGACTTCCCATATATAAATCTTTACCTCCGGACCATTCCGGAACCTCTCGTGACGTCCGGGATCTCATCCGGGACTCCGAACAACTTTCGGGTTTCCGCATACATATATCTCTACAACCCTAGCGTCACCGGACCTTAAGTGTGTAGACCCTACGGGTTCGGGAGACATGCAGACATGACCGAGACGCCTCTCCGGTCAATAACCAACAGCGGGATCTGGATACCCATGTTGGCTCCCACATGTTCCACGATGATATCATCGGATGAACCACGGTGTCGAGGATTCAATCAATCCGTATGCAATTCCCTTTGTCAATCGGTATGTTACTTGCCCGAGATTCGATCGTCGGTATCCCAATACCTTGTTCAATCTCGTTACCGGCAAGTCTCTTTACTCGTACCGCAATGCATGATCCCGTGACTAACGCCTTAGTCACATTGAGCTCATTATGATGATGCATTACCGAGTGGGCCCAGAGATACCTCTCCGTCACACGGAGTGACAAATCCCAGTCTCGATCCGTGCCAACCCAACAGACACTTTCGGAGATACCCGTAATGCACCTTTATAGTCACCCAGTTACGTTGTGACGTTTGGCACACCCAAAGCACTCCTACGGTATCCGGGAGTTGCACGATCTCATGGTCTAAGGAAAAGATACTTGACATTGGAAAAGCTCTAGCAAACGAAACTACACGATCATTTATGCTATGCTTAAGTTGGGTCTTGTCCATCACATCATTCTCCTAATGATGTGATCCCGTTATCAATGACATCCAATGTCCATAGTCAGGAAACCATGACTATCTGTTGATCAACGAGCTAGTCAACTAGAGGCTTACTAGGGACAGGTTGTGGTCTATGTATTCACACATGTATTACGATTTCCGGACAATACAATTATAGCATGAATAATAGACAATTACCATGAACAAAGAAATATAATAATAACCATTTATTATTGCCTCTAGGGCATATTTCCAACAGTCTCCCACTTGCACTAGAGTCAATAATCTAGTTCACATTACCATGTGATTAACACTCACTGGTCACATCACCATGTGACCAACATCTAAAGAGTTTACTAGAGTCAACGATCTAGTTCACATCACTATGTGATTATCACTCAATGTGTTCTGGTTTGGTCATGTTATGCTTGTGAGAGAGGTTATTAGTCAACGGGTCTGAACCTTTCAGAACCGTGTGCTTTACGAATATCTATGTCATCTTGTGGATGCTACCACGCGTTATTTGGAGCCATTTCAAACAATTGCTCTACTATACGAATTCGGTTTACTACTCAGAGTCATCCGGATTAGTGTCAAAGTTTGCATCGACGTAACCCTTTACGACAAACTCCTTTCCACCTCCATAATCGAGAAAATTCCTTAATCCCCTAGGTGCTAAGGATAAGTTCGACCGCTGTCATGAGATCCTTTCCCGGATCACCATTGTACCCTCTTGACCAACTTATGGCAAGGCACACTACATGTGCGGTACACAGCATAGCATGCTATAGAGCCTACGTCTAAAGCATAGGGGACGACCCTCGTCCTTTCTCTATCTTCTGCTATGGTCAGGTCTTGAGTCTCACTCAATACTCACACCTTGTAACACAGCCAAGAACTCCTTCTTTGCTGATCTATTTTGAACTCTTTCAAAATCATGTCAAGGTGTGTTGTCTTTTGAAAGTATCATCAGGCGTCTTGATCTATCTCTATGGATCTTGATGCCCAATATGTAAGTAGCTTTATCCAGGTCTTCCTTTGAAAAACTCCTTTCAAACAACCCTTTATGCTTTCCAGAAATTTTACATCATTTCGGATCAACAATATGTCATTCACATATACTTATCAGAAATGTTGTAGCGCTCCCACTCACTTTATTGTAAATACAAGTTTCTAACAAACTTTGTATAAACCCAAAAACTTTGATCACTCCATCAAAGCGTATATTCTGACTCCGAGATGCTTGCTCTAATCCATGGAAGGATCGCTGGAGCTAGCATACCTTTTAGCATCCTTAGGATCGACAAAACCTTTCTGATTGTATCACATACAACCTTTCCTTACGAAAACTGGTAAGGAAACTTGTTTTTGACATCCATCTGCCAGATTTCATAAATGTAGCTAATGCTAACATGATTCCGACGGACCTAAGCGTCGCTACGGATGAGAAAAACCCATCGTAGTCAACTCCTTGAACTTGTGAAAATACTCTTTGCCACAAGTCGAGCTTTATAGACGGTAACATTACCGTCCATGTCCGTCTTCTTCTTAAAGATCCATTTATCTCAATGGCTTGCCGATCATCGGGCAAGTTCACCAAAGTCCATGCTTTGTTCTGATACATGGATTCTATCTCGGATTTCATGGCCTCGAGCCATTCGTCGGAATATGGGCCCACCATCGCTTCTCCATAGCTCGTAGGTTCATTGTTGTCTAGTAACATGACTTCCAAGACAGGATCACGCATTACTCTGAAGTAGTGCGCATCCTCATCATCCTACGAGGTTCGGTAGTGACTTGATCCGAAGTTTCATGATCACTATCATAAGCTTCCACTTCAATTGGTGTAGGTGCCACAGGAACAACTTCCTGTGCCCTGCTACACACTAGTTGAAGCGACGGTTCAATAACCTTATCAAGTCTCCACCATCCTCCCACTCAATTCTTTCGAGAGAAACTTTTCCTCGAGAAAGGACTCGTTTCTAGAAGCAATTAATTTTGCTTCCAGATCTGAAATAGGAGGTATACCCAACTGTTTTTGGGTATTCTATGAAGATGCATTTATCCGCTTTGGGTTCGAGCTTATCAGCCTGAAACTTTTTCACATAAGCATCGCAGCCCCAAACTTTTAAGAAACGACAACTTAGGTTTCTCTAAACAGTGTCGTCTCAACGGAATTGCGTGGTGCCCCTTTTAAAGTGAATGCGGTTGTCTCTAATGCCTAACCCATAAACGATAGTGGTAATTTGATAAGAAACATCATGGCATGCACCATATCCAATAGGGTGCAGTTATGATGTTCGGACACACCATCACACTATGGTGTTCCAGGCGGTATTAATTGTGAAACACTTTCCACAATGTCTCAATTGTGTGCCAAACTCGTATCTCAGATACTCATCTCTATGATCATATCACAGACATTTTATCCTCTTGTCACGATGATCTTCAACTTCACTCTGAAATTGCTTGAACCTTTCAATAATTCAGACTAGTGTTTCATCAAGTAAATACACTCAGCATCTACTCAAATCATCTGTGAAGTAAGAACATAACGATATCCACTGCATGCCTCAGCATTCATTGGACTGCATACATCAAAATGTATTACTTCCAATAAATTGCTCTCTTGTTCCATCTCACTGAAAACGAGGCCTTTCAGTCATCTTGCCCATGTGGTATGATTTGCATGTCTCAAGTGATTCATAATCAAGTGAGTCCAAACGATCCATCTGTATGGAGTTTCTTCATGCATATATACCAATAGACATGGTTCGCATGTCTCAATCTTTTCAAAAATGAGTGAGTCCAAAGATCCACCTACATGGAGCTTCTTCATGCGTTCTACACCAATATGACTCAAGTGGCAGTGCCACAAGTATGTGGTACTATCATTACTATCTTATATCTTTTGGCATGAACATGTGTATCACTACGATCGAGATTCATTTTAGGTGCAAGACCATTGAAGGTATTATTCAAATAAACAGAGTAACCATTATTCTCCTTAAATGAATAACCGTTTTGCGGTAAACATAATCCAATCATGTTCAGCGCAACCACCAAATCTCGATGGTAGAGGGAGCATGCGATGCTTGATCACATCAACCTTGGAAACACTTCCAACACATATCGTCATCTCACCTTTAGCTAGTCTCCATTTATTCCGCAGCTTTTATTTCGAGTTACTAACACTTAGCAACCGAACCAGTATCTAATACCCTGGTGCTGCTAGGAGTACTAGTAAAGCACACATTCATATAACGTATATCCAATATACTTTGTCGACCTTGCCTGCCTTCTCATCTACCAAGTATCTAGGGTAGTACTGCTTCAGTGACCGTTCCTCTCATTACAGAAGCACTTAGTCTCGGGTTTGGGTTCAACATTGGGATTCTTCACTAGAGCAGCAAACGACTTGTTGTTTCATGAAGTATCCCTTTCGCCCTTGCCCTTCTTAAACTAGTGGTTGTACTAACCATCAACAATTGATGCTCCTTCTTGATTTCTACTCTCGCGGTGTCAAACATCGTGAATAGCTCAAGGATCATCATAACTATCCTTGATATGTTATAGTTCATCACGAAGCTCTACTAGCTTGGTGGCAGTGACTATGGAGAACTATCACTATCTCATCTGGGAGATTAACTCCCACTCGATTCAAGCGATTGTGGCACTCAGACAATCTGAGCACACGCTCAACGATTGAGCTTTTCTCCCTTAGTTTGCAGGCTTAAGAAACTTGTCAGAGGTCTCATACCTCTTGACGTGGGCACTAGTCTGAAATCCCAATTTCAGTCTTCGGAACATCTCACATGTTCTGCGACGTTTCAAAAACGTCTTTGGTGCCACAATTCTAAACCGCACCGAACTATCACGTAGTTATCAAAACGTGTATGTCAGATGTTTTGTAACATCTACAGACGACGCTGAGGTTCAGCACACCGAGCGGTGCATTAAGGACATAAGCCTTCTGTACAGCAATGAGGATAATCCTCAGTTTATGGACCCAGTCCGCATAATTGCTACTACCAACTTTCAACTAAATTTTCTCTAGGAACATATCTTAACCAGTAGAACTAAAGCGCAAGCTGTGACATAATTTGCAAATACCTATTTGACTATGTTCATGATAATGAAGTTCATCTGATTATGAACTCCCACTCAGATAGACATCCCTCTAGTCATCTAAGTGAAACATGATCCGAGTTTAACTAGGCCGTGTCCGATCATCACGTGAGACGGACTAGTCAAGATCAGTGAACATCTCCATGTTGATCGTATCTTCTATACGACTCATGCTCGACCTTTCGGTCCTCCATGTTCCGAGGCCATGTCTGTACATGCTAGGCTCGTCAAGTCAACCTAAGTGTATTGCGTGTGTTCCGAGGCCATGTCTGTACATGCTAGGCTCGTCAACACCCGTTGTATTCGAACGTAAGAATCTATCACACCCGATCATCACGTGGTGCTTCGAAACGACGAACCTTCGCAATGGTGCACAGTTAGGGTGAACACTTTCTTGAAATTATTATAAGGGATCATCCTACTTGCTACCGTCGTTCTAAGCAAATAAGATGCAAAAAACATGATAAACATCACATGCAATCAAATAGTGACATGATATGGCCAATATCATCATGCTCCTTTGATCTCCATCTTCGAGGCACCATGATCATCTTTGTCACCGGCATGACACCATGATCTCCATCATCATGATCTCCATCATTGTGTCTTCATGAAGTTGTCACAACGATTACTTCTACTTCTATGGCCAACTCGTTTAGCAACAAAGTAAAGTAATTTACATGGCGTTATTCAATGACTCGCAGGTCATGCAAAATAATAAAGACAACTCCTATGGCTCCTGCTGGTTGTCATACTCATCGACATGCAAGTCGTGATTCCTATTACAAGAATATGATCAATCTCATACATCACATATATCATTCATCACATCTTCTGGCCATATCACATCACATAGCACTTGCTGCAAAAACAAGTTAGACGTCCTCTAATTGTTGTTGCAAGTTTTTACGTGGTTTGTAGGTTTCTAGCAAGAACGTTTCTTACCTACGTATGACCACAACGTGATTTGCCAATTTCTATTTACCCTTCATAAGGACCCTTTTCATCGAATCCGTTCCGACTAAAGTAGGAGAGACAGACACCCGCTAGCCACCTTATGCATCTAGTGCATGTCAGTCGGTGGAACCTGTCTCACGTAAGAGTACGTGTAAGGTCGGTCCGGGCCGGTTCATCCTACAATGCCGCCGAAACAAGAAAAGACTAGTAGCGGCAAGAAGAATTGGCAAACTCAACGCCCACAACTACTTTGTGTTCTACTCGTGCATAGTAACTACGCATAGACCTGGCTCATGATGCCACTGTTGGGAATCGTAGCATAATTTAAAATTTTCCTACGCTCACCAAGATGCATCTATGGAGTCTACTAGCAACGAGGGGAAAGGAGTAGATCTACATACCCTTGTAGATCGCGAGCGGAAGCGTTCCAATGAACGTGGATGACGGAGTCGTACTCGCCGTGATCCAAATCACCGATGACCGAGTGCCGAACGTACGGCACCTCCGCGTTCAACACACGTACGGTGCAGCGACGTCTCCTCCTTCTTGATCCAGCAAGGGGGAAGGAGAGGTTGATGGAGATCCAACAGCACGACGGCGTGGTGATGGATGTAGCGGGTCTCCGGCAGGGCTTCGCCGAGCTTCTGCGAGAGAGAGAGAGAGAGGTGTTGCAGGGGAGGAGGGAGGCGCCCAAGGCTTCGATGTTGCTGCCCTCCCTTCCCCCCACTATATATAGGGCCAAGGGAGAGGGGGGGGGGGCGCAGCCTTGCCCCTTCCTCCAAGGAAGGGTGCGGCCAGGGGGGAGTCCTTCCCCCCCAAGGCACCTCGGAGGTGCCTTCCCCCTTTAGGACTCTCCCTTTTTCCTTATCTCTTGCGCATGGGCCTCTTGGGGCTGGTGCCCTTGGACCATATAGGCCAAGGCGCACCCCTTACAGCCCATGTGGCCCCCCGGGGCTGGTGGACCCCCTTGGTGGACCCCCGGACCCCTTTCGGCACTCCCGGTACAATACCGATAAAGCGTGAAACTTTTCCGGCGACCAAAATAAGACTTCCCATATATAAATCTTTACCTCCGGACCATTCCGGAACCTCTCGTGACGTCCGGGATCTCATCCGGGACTCCGAACAACTTTCGGGTTTCCGCATACATATATCTCTACAACCCTAGCGTCACCGGACCTTAAGTGTGTAGACCCTACGGGTTCGGGAGACATGCAGACATGACCGAGACGCCTCTCCGGTCAATAACCAACAGCGGGATCTGGATACCCATGTTGGCTCCCACATGTTCCACGATGATATCATCGGATGAACCACGGTGTCGAGGATTCAATCAATCCGTATGCAATTCCCTTTGTCAATCGGTATGTTACTTGCCCGAGATTCGATCGTCGGTATCCCAATACCTTGTTCAATCTCGTTACCGGCAAGTCTCTTTACTCGTACCGCAATGCATGATCCCGTGACTAACGCCTTAGTCACATTGAGCTCATTATGATGATGCATTACCGAGTGGGCCCAGAGATACCGCTCCGTCACACGGAGTGACAAATCCCAGTCTCGATCCGTGCCAACCCAACAGACACTTTCGGAGATACCCGTAATGCACCTTTATAGTCACCCAGTTACGTTGTGACGTTTGGCACACCCAAAGCACTCCTACGGTATCCGGGAGTTGCACGATCTCATGGTCTAAGGAAAAGATACTTGACATTGGAAAAGCTCTAGCAAACGAAACTACACGATCTTTTATGCTATGCTTAAGTTGGGTCTTGTCCATCACATCATTCTCCTAATGATGTGATCCCGTTATCAATGACATCCAATGTCCATAGTCAGGAAACCATGACTATCTGTTGATCAACGAGCTAGTCAACTAGAGGCTTACTAGGGACATGTTGTGGTCTATGTATTCACACATGTATTACGATTTCCGGACAATACAATTATAGCATGAATAATAGACAATTACCATGAACAAAGAAATATAATAATAACCATTTATTATTGCCTCTAGGGCATATTTCCAACAGTTAGTACTTCCTCCCGGAGAACCCCTCACTCCAGATGATTGCTCCGTGCACCAGAAGAATTCGAAGATACTCTTCGATATTCTCCCGAGACCTTGTGCCTGTCTCTTTTGCAATTCCCTACCACCGAAACATCCCTATGGATAAATACTAACACCTGTCGTTCTTACTTTTATTCCCAGTCGATCTTGTTATTGCAAGATACCCCGGGAATACTTTGTGCCTACTACCTTGCAGTTCTTTGCCACCTGATACCCCTACGGATAATTTCTCGCACTTATTGAGTATCCGCTCATCCCCAGATGATTCATGTATTTCACAAAATTCTTCGAAATACCATTCGGTCTCCCGAAAATCCTGAGCAGTCTATTGCTCCTGAAATCTTGCTTGCTTGCGTTATGGTTAATACCATAAATCTCGTAATCTTATTGGCATCCCTCGTCATTTTCATTTTGAGTCTGTTGATTCAATATGTTGCGAATGCTCGCAATCCTCAACCAGATCCTAGAATTCATCTTTCCGGCTCAGACGTCATTTTAAACATGAGCTGGATCTCGACCATCAAATTGTCGTTGATTGTACCCCTAAGCCTACTCAACTTATCCATCCTTAATCAGAGCGTTTGCTTCGGATTCCTTAATTTGGAAATCATAATTCCTTTACATTGAGCTTTGAATTAGTCAGTTGTTTCTATAATAAGATCTCCTTGCATTCTTTCTCCTTCTAGTTGAGTACCGATGCTCACATCAGATCCCTTGTGGACCGCGAGATCCTTTGTTGGATTTCAACCAACAACGTCCTTCATTTTCAATAACCTTGTGAGTTTTCCCTCGGATATATAATGCCATTGGTAAATCCTATTCTCTGATTTGACCAACCATGCTCTGCTATCGAGCTGGTGATATTTACTCTTGAAGCTTGTGGTATATGTTCCTAAGAGGCCCCGATGGGTTGAACCTATGCCTTTTCTAATCTGTGTGAACCCTGAAACTACTACGGGTCATACTCTATTGGTGTTATATATGTCAGATAAAATTTCAACACCACAACTTCGTTGAAGGCGAGAAGTGAATGAAAGGTTATGCATTAAAGAAGTGGGAGTCGACCTTGAACTTTGTGTTCATGCCCATGGACACGATGTAGATCCTATCATGGAAGCTTCTTGTAATAATAACTATTTCCTTGATAACTATCATCTGGTATCTGTGAATTGATCCTTTGCAACTATGGTTCCGACCATGATTGTTCTTCTTTGATCCCATTTCTCGGACAAGTTAAAGCATTTGTCTTCTACAGATCAATACGTCTGCCCAACCTCTATTATGATCTACCTTTGAGTATTACCCCTGGTATCTCGAGGATATCATGCCATTGCACTACATCTTATGAACTTTTAATGAAGTACTACCTTTCCCTGTCATTGTCACTTCATGGGTGCTGGGTTGTTTGTAAACCAAGAACACAGATTAGTGAACCAGTTTCACACTCCGAATCAATAACTCTAAGTAAATTTCGTTGCTTATGAGTTTATTAATCAGTCAAGTCATTCCTAACCTGATCGGCTATATCATTATCGTGCAAAATTTTAACTCTGCTGCCCGGTCCTTCTTCCCCGAGCACAAATTTTTGACGATGAGCTAAGCTTACGTCGATCTTCCTCGTCATTTCATTTTGCCTTGAAAAACAAGCTTGATTTTGAGTTGTGTTGCACTCTTGGTTCCAATAACCTTTCACTCCATCATTCCTTTGACTTGATGTCATCGCCGACCGATTACATCTTAATGAAATCTCTCGACAAATGTGTCATGATCATCATCAACAATGATATGCCTTCTTCCAAGTGTGAATTGAATTCATGATGGGAAATACCATCCTTTCCCCTCAATGATTGGTATTAACATCGACAACATTCTTGCATTCCCTCCAACACAAAACTTGTTCTTGTTTTGTGTTATAACTTGAGTTCCTTGTTATCCGACTTATGTTATGTTCTACCTTGAAGTATTACTGTCTTCTATGCCAAGGATGTCATGAGAATTTCACCACTTCTTAAGAATTCTTGATACAAGTGATACTTCTTGCCATCTCCGTTCACTCCTTGGTCCCCGTGTTGTTTCTAACCGGGAATATTGACAAGTGAACGATGCTGCTTGGACTCTGTAATTCAAGCAACCCTGTTGCTTTGAAATTAATGGCCGATAGTTCGTTTTTAGACTATTGGTTGTTGAACCACCATTCTAACGTTGATCATGCTACCTAAGCCCATCTTTTGGGTGCACCTTTCAACCAATGTTTACTTGTGTATGTTTTCCTAGAGCATACAACATTATATCATTTGAATTGACAAGTGTCATCTTCTTGTTCACATTATTGTGGAAAGCCATCCGTGTGGAATTCTCGATGAATTGTCGCTGAGCCCATCAGCCACCTTCTCATCCCCTCCTTGGTTTAATGATGAACTATTGTTTCAGGAACCCGCTCCCATAGTTCATTTCCCGAGAATCTTGCAATGTCATTTCGTCTAATTGTGTTGCACCTTTTCTTCTCGGACATCCCGAGTCTGAGGTATCATGACACCAATCAGATCTGAATCTCGGTCAGATATGATGGTTGGAACATATTTTCAAGAGTTATAACATTGGTCGTTATATGACCCGGTAAGGTGGTGTCATGCCGAGTACACCTGGCCGGAGGACGTATTGTTATAGTTTTCCTTGTTAGCAAGGCTATCCATTCTTCCATGAGGAAATTGTAAGACTTATTCTACAAGTTATTCCTGATGCATCCATCGAGCATCCAAAGCCTGACCTTTGCTTGAAGACCATGTCAATGCTATCCCGAAGCATGTCTGTGGTACTCCGATTTTCGACAAGAACATTTGAAGCCCAATGCTAAATTTTTTCTTGCTCAATTATCCAAACACCGTTGTATGGGTAATGTCATGAAATTTCTCTCCCCTTACCTAAAAGGTTTTCTTCATTGTATCCTGCCACGTTATCATGCCCCGCTTGTCCTTGGGAAGGATATATCCTGAAATATGTGTTTAAACACATTTTGCTTTCCATTGTTCTGTTTACTCTGATAATCATATTTTCCTTTCCATTGTTTGGTTTAACCTTTCTTGTGATCTATATGATCTAAGCAGTGATATTTTCCTGCTTATGAAAACACCTCGGTGTACCACCTTATCAGACAGACCCTGTTACTATTGTTGATGACATTCCGGTAACCACCGATGGACGAGAACTTCGCCTATTGGTCCACCTTGTTTCAACGAGCAGGAGAATGGTTCTCATCGTCCCTTGCCCTTGGTACCGATGTTGTTGCCGACATAACTGACCGGCTATCCTCTGACATGCCTTGCTTGCATGATCGTGCAAGACATCACCGCCTTCCTATTTTTAACCCACATGGTGGGCCCATAACCCACAGTTCCACAGGATCGAAACCTGACTCTCCTGTACAACCCTGTTTCTAATGGTTATTCCTCACTCATGGCTTCGTAAGTACTTCACAAACCACCTCCCGAAAGATCATCAATTCTGGTATCAGACATAATACTTATTCCCATTGCTCTGAACCCGTTCACGTCCTGCTTCGGGCAATGAACGATTGCCTACCCGCTCGAAACTTCTTATTGCATCGTCTTACTTGCTCTCGATAATTTCTTAAGTTTCAATTCAAGAGTTACTTTCCGCCACCTTCCCCGATGTTATCCACCAGTTACTCAACCTTGGAGAGGCCCGTTCTCCCGGAATACCCACCCTTTATTCCTTCGTAAGTACGATGGAGTTCCCGAAGAAAGGATGCCGACTTCATCATGATGACCGAAGCAGAGAAATGAAGAAATCACCGTAATGGATCGACCTCCTCGAGAAGAGCAACCAAGACCAAGAAGAATCGTTAGAATTTCACAACCTATTCTTCCCCCTTACTCCCCTTTTAAATCTCGGGACGAGATTTCTTCTAGTGGAGGAGAATTGTGACGCCCGGATAATTAAGCTACAGTAATTCCATGCTAATGATGCCACGTCACCTCAGTTACTGTTGTTAATCTCGGGATAGTTCAAAACCGATTCAAATTCAAAACTGAATTAAAGGCAAACAACAAAAGTTTTCAAACTTTAAAACTGAAATGTCCCGGTTGTACCAAATAATGCAAAGTTAATTGTGGTGAAGAAACCCCACTTCTATAAAATGTTTTAATACTCTAAAATGATTAAAACAGTAGTTGAAACGATTAAATAAGTGCCTTTGATATTTTATAAAATGATAAACTATTTATTTTTGAGGTAGGACTTTTTACGATAATGGGTTATTTTGAAACACTATTTTTGAAGCTATTGTCATATTTTACTAAACAAAAAATAAAGTGTAACTAAAATAAAACAGAAAACAAACAAATAAAAAAAAACAAAGAAGACCCCCCTCTCCTAGGCCATTCGGCCCAACCGGGCCACCAGGCTGGCCCACCCTACTCCTCTTCATAACCCCACCGAGGAAACCCTAGCCCAACCGACACCCCACTCCCGCACTCGTTCGCTCCCCCCCACCCGATCCAGTTCTGGATCGGGATCGAGCCCGGCTCCGCCCCCGCCGCTCGACGCCATCGCCGACCCCCACCTGCGTCGCCCCGTCGCCGTCCTCTCCATCCTCGACCTCGTCCCCGTCGTCGCTGGACCACACCGCATCAACCTCCATCGAGCACGCTGCCCTGGACCCTACTCCCCGCCATGAGCCGCCGCCTTTTCTCTCCTCCTCTCCCCCTATCCCCGTGCGCACCCACGCGCACACGCCCGACCACCCGCCTCCCGATGCTCGATCACCGTGGCCGAAGCCCCTCGCGCGCCCGCGTCCTCGCTGCTGCCCGCGTGCACCACTACTGCCCGCCTCGCCCAGCTTCGAACCAGCGCGCACGCCCGCGCTCGCGCGTGGCCTCGCCCCGCTGCTGCTCGCGCCCCGCACCGCCCCTGCTGCTTCTCCCCGATGCCTGCCCCCTGCTCCGTCTTCTCTGCCTCTCGCGCGCTCGCGCCCGCCATCGCGCGCGTCCCCTGCTGCCGCAGCTTCTCCCCGTCTGCCACGACCTCGCCGCGAAGCCGCCGTGTCGTGGACTCGCGTTCGCCTTCATGCCCACCCCCGCTTGCCTCCCGTCGCCGCCTGCCGTTGCGCGTCGGCCCACGCCCGCCGCTACCCTCCCGCCGGCGTCCCCCTCCGGCGACCGCCTGCGCCTCGCCGCCGGCCACTGTCCCGCGGCCCCCTCCGCTCGGGCCTGCGGCCGCGCCGTGCTGCCCCCCCAACGCGCTGGCCGTCACTCGGGCAGCGGTCGCGCCTGCACAAATTGTTCGGGCTACGCCCGATAGGCCCCCTGGGCCCCACCCCAGAATGATTTTAAAGAAAAAGTTAAAATAATAAATTAGTAATTAATTAATTAATGAGTTAATTAATCCTGTTTAACTAATCTAATTAAAATGAATTAACCTAATCACTTAGTTAGTCTAATTAACATGTCTAGTTAGCTTGAGACAATGACGAACGGGACCCACACGTCAGTTGACCAGTCAACGCCTCTATTGACTGCTGACATCATGCTGACGTCAGCATGCACTATTCTGGATAATGTTGGATTAAAATAATTAAATAAATGCTAAAAAGTGATTTAAATCTTTTAAAATCAATATAAAATAAACCGTAGCTCGGATGGAAAAACTTTGTACATGAAAGTTGCTCAGAACGATGAGACGAATCCGGATACGCAGCCCGTTCGTGCGCCACACATCCCTAACCTATCGAACTAGCAACTTTCCCCCTCCGGTTCATCTGTCCGAAAACGCGGAACACCGGGAATACTTTCCCGGATGTTTCCCCCCTTCGCCGGTATCGCCTACTACCGCGATTGGGCACCCCTAGCACCGCTCATTGTCATGTCTTGCACCGTCATGCTTATGTTTGCACTGTATTTATTGTTTCTTCCCCCTCTTCTCTCCGGTAGACTACGAGACCGACGCTGCTGCTACCCCGTTCGACTACGGTGTTGACGACCCCTCCTTCTCGGCTGAGCTTCCAGGCAAGCCCCCCCCTTGATCACCAGATATCACCTATTCTTCTCTATACTGCTTGCATTAGAGTAGTGTAGCATGTTACTGCTTTCGGTTAATCCTATTTTGCTGCATAGCCTATCATTGTTGCTACAGTTGTTACCCTTACCCGCTATCCTACTACTTAGTATAGGATGCTAGTGTTCCATCAGTGGTCCTACACTCTTGTCCGTCTGCCATGCTATACTACTGGGCCGTGATCAATTCGGGAGGTGATCTCGGGCATATGCTATATACTTTATACTGTTATATTACTTATGATACTGTTCGGAGATGGGGGCTGAAGGGGCAGGTGGCTCCATCCCGGTAGAGGTGGGCCTGGGTTCCCGATGGCCCCCGACTGTTACTTTGTGGCGGAGCGACACGGCAGGTTGAGACCACCTAGGAGAGAGGTGGGCCTGGCCCTGGTCGGCATTCGCGGATACTTAACACGCTTAACGAGATCTTTGTATTTGATCTGAGTCTGGCCACTGGCCTATACGCACTAACCAACTACGCGGGAACAATTATGGGCACTCGGCGTCGTGGTATCAGTCGAAGCCTTTGTGACGTCAGCGACTGAGCGGCGCGCGCTGGATTGGACTGGAACGCCTGCTAGGCTAGGTCTGCTTCCGGCCGCCCACGCAACGTGCAGGTGTACAATGGGCGATGGGCCCAGACCCCTGCGCCATAGGATTTAGACCGGCGTGCTGACCTCTCTGTTGTGCCTAGGTGGGGCTGCGACGTGTTGATCTTCCGAGGCCGGGCATGACCCAGGAAAGTGTGTCCGGCCAAATGGGATCGAGCGTGTTGGGTTATGTGGTGCACCCCTGCAGGGAAGTTTATCTATTTGAATAGCCATGATCTTTGGTAACAGGACGACTTGGAGGTGTACCTTGACCTTATGACAACTAGAACCGGATACTTAATAAAACACGCCCTTCCAAGTGCCAGATATAACCCGGTGATCGCTCTCTAACGGGGCGACGAGGAGGGGGTCGCCGGGTAGGATTATGCTATGCGATGCTACTTGGTGAACTTACCATCTACTCTCTCCTACATGCTGCAAGATGGAGGTGGCCAGAAGCGTAGTCTTCAACAGGATTAGCTATCCCCCACTTATTCTGGCATTCTGCAGTTCAGTCCACCGATATGGCCCTTTACCCATATACCCCTGCATATGTAGTGTAGATCCTTGCTTGCGAGTACTTTGGATGAGTACTCACGGTTGCTTTTCTCTCTCTTTTCCCCCTCTCCATTCTACCTGGTTGTCGCAACCAGATGCTGGAGCCCAGGAGCCAGACGCCACCGTCGACGACGACTCCTACTACACCGGAGGTGCCTACTACTACGTGCAGGCCGCTGACGACGACCAGGAGTAGTTTAGGAGGATCCCAGGCAGGAGGCCTGCGCCTCTTTCGATCTGTATCCCAGTTTGTGCTAGCCTTCTTAAGGCAAACTTGTTTAACTTATGTCTGTACTCAGATATTGTTGCTTCCGCTGGCTCGTCTATGATCGAGCACTTGTATTCGAGCCCTCGAGGCCCTTGGCTCGTCTATGAATAGCCATGATCTTTGGTAACAGGACGACTTGGAGGTGTACCTTGACCTTATGACAACTAGAACCGGATACTTAATAAAACACGCCCTTGCAAGTGCCAGATATAACCCGGTGATCGCTCTCTAACAGGGCGACGAGGAGGGGATCGATTGGTAGGATTATGCTATGCGATGCTACTTGGTGAACTTACCATCTACTCTCTCCTACATGCTGCAAGATGGAGGTGGCCAGAAGCATAGTCTTCGACAGGATTAGCTATGCCCCACTTATTCTGGCATTCTGCAGTTCAGTCCACCGATATGGCCCTTTACCCATATACCCCTGCATATGTAGTGTAGATGTAACGCCCCGGATCCGATGCGCCAGGTGTCATCCAGTTATTCGCCGTCGTTGCCATGTCATTTGCTTGCGTTTTGCATTTTGCCATGTCATCATCTGCATTTCATCTGCATGTGTTTCAAACTTGCATCCGTCCGGGTCCTCCCAGTTCTCTCCGTTGTCCGTTCTGAGCTCAAACACACTCGCACACGCCCCGGCACCTCCGGAATATTATTTTATAAGTTGCATAAAAATGTTCTCGGAATGGGATGTAACTTGGCATGCGGTCTTATTATAGTGTAGGTAGACCGCCTGTCAAGTTTCGTCGCATTCGGAGTTCATTTGATAGCCCAACCGTCATCCGTAGCGGCACCGTTGCCGGTTTAATCGCCGGACGTTTCGGTCTCCGAAACTGCCACCGGGCTGCCCTTCTCTTCTCTCCCCATTGCCCAAGCCTTCTCTTCACAACCCACTAATCCCTCCTAGCCCTCCTACCTAACCCCCTCCGCTCCGGACCGTCCGATCGAGATCAAACGGCTCCGAAACGGAGCTAATCCCCTAACCCTAGCCCCCCTTACTATATATAGACCCCTCCCCCGCCAGAAATGGCCTAAACCTACCCTAACCTAGCCCCGTAGCCTCCCCTAACCTCCAGCGCCGCCACTCCCATCGATTTCTGCGCCAGCCCTCTCCCTCTCCGCCACTTGGCGTCGCCTGAGCGGCCAGCGCCGCCGCAGCCGCCCTCCTCCTCCAACCGGAAGCTGCCACGCGGCCTTCCCACGTCCTCCCGCCGCCGAGGCCCGCAGAAGCCAGCAGGCGGCCCGCTCCGGGCCGCATCTGGGCCCCGAGGCTCGCTCTGCGCCGCCGCCCGCAGCGCTCGCCTCCCTGCCCGAGCCGCCCGCTCCCCGTAGCGCCGCCCGCTGCCTCGCACTGGTCGGCCGCCCCGCCTCGCCGGAGGGGCCACCGGACCACGTCCCCGCCGCCGCAGATGAGCCCCGTGTTGGGAATCGTAGCATAATTTAAAATTTTCCTACGCTCACCAAGATGCATCTATGGAGTCTACTAGCAACGAGGGGAAAGGAGTGCATCTACATACCCTTGTAGATCGCGAGCGGAAGCGTTCCAATGAACGTGGATGACGGAGTCGTACTCGTCGTGATTCAAATAACCGATGACCGAGTGCCGAACGGACGGCACCTCCGCGTTCAACATACGTACGGTGCAGCGACGTCTCCTCCTTCTTGATCCAGCAAGGGGGAAGGAGAGGTTGATGGAGATCCAGCAGCACGACGGTGTGGTGGTGGATGTAGCGGGTCTCGGCAGGGCTTCGCTAAGCTTCTGCGAGAGAGAGAGAGGTGTTGCAGGGGAGGAGGGAGGCGCCCAAGGCTGTAGGTTGCTGCCCTCCGTCCATCCCTTTATATAGGCCCCCTGGGGGGGCGCCGGCCCTGGAGATGAGATCCAAAGGGGGGGCGGCGGCCAAGTGGGGGGGGGGGAAGGGGTGCCTTGCCCCCCAAGGCAAGGGGGAAGCTCCCCCCTAGGGTTCCCAACCCTAGGCGCAGGGGGGAGGCCCAAGGGGGGCGCCCCAGCCCACTAAGGGCTGGTTCCCTTCCACTTTCGGCCCACGGGGCCCTCCGGGATAGGTGGCCCCACCCGGTGGACCCCCGGGACCCTTCCGGTGGTCCCGGTACAATACCGGTAACCCCCGAAACTTTCCCGATGGCCGAAACTTGACTTCCTATATATAATTCTTCAACTCCGGACCATTCCGGAACCTCTCATGACGTCCGGGATCTCATCCGGGACTCCGAACAACTTTCGGGTTTCCGCATACATATATCTCTACAACCCTAGCGTCACCGAACCTTAAGTGTGTAGACCCTACGGGTTCGGGAGACATGCAGACATGACCGAGACGCCTCTCCGGTCAATAACCAACAGCGGGATCTGGATACCCATGTTGGCTCCCACATGTTCCACGATGATCTCATCGGATGAACCACGGTGTCGAGGATTCAATCAATCCGTATGCAATTCCCTGTGTCAATCGGTATGTTACTTGCCCGAGATTCGATCGTCGGTATCCCAATACCTTGTTCAATCTCGTTACCGGCAAGTCTCTTTACTCGTACCGCAATGCATGATCCCGTGACTAACGCCTTAGTCACATAGAGCTCATTATGATGATGCATTACCGAGTGGGCCCAGAGATACCTCTCCGTCACACGGAGTGACAAATCCCAGTCTCGATCTGTGCCAACCCAACAGACACTTTCGGAGATACCCGTAATGCACCTTTATAGTCACCCAGTTACGTTGTGACGTTTGGCACACCCAAAGCACTCCTACGGTATCCGGGAGTTGCACGATCTCATGGTCTAAGGAAAAGATACTTGATATTGGAAAAGCTCTAGCAAACGAAACTACACGATCTTTTATGCTATGCTTAGGATTGGGTCTTGTCCATCACATCATTCTCCTAATGATGTGATCCCGTTATCAATGACATCCAATGTCCATAGTCAGGAAACCATGACTATCTGTTGATCAACGAGCTAGTCAACTAGAGGCTTACTAGGGACACGTTGTGGTCTATGTATTCACACATGTATTACGATTTCCGGACAATACAATTATAGCATGAACAATAGACAATTACCATGAACAAAGAAATATAATAATAACCATTTATTATTGCCTCTAGGGCATATTTCCAACAGTCTCCCACTTGCACTAGAGTCAATAATCTAGTTACATTGTGATGAATCGAACACCCATTGCGTCCTGGTGTTGATCATGTTTTGCCCTAGGGAGAGGTTTAGTCAACGGATCTGCTACATTCAGGTCCGTGTGTACTTTACAAATATCTATGTCCCCATTTTGAACACTTTCACGAATGGAGTTGAAGCGACGCTTGATATGCCTGGGCTTCCTGTGAAACCTGGGCTCCTTCGCAAGGGCAATAGCTCCAGTGTTGTCACAGAAGAGAGTCATTGGGCCCGACGCATTGGGAATCACCCCTAGGTCGGTAATGAACTCCTTCATCCAGACTGCTTCCTGTGCTGCCTCCGAGGCTGCCATGTACTCCGCTTCACATGTAGATCCCGCCACGACGCTTTGCTTGCAACTGCACCAGCTTACTGCTCCTCCATTCAAAATATACACGTATCCGGTCTGTGACTTCGAGTCATCCAGATCTGTGTCGAAGCTAGCGTCGACGTAACCCTTTACGACGAGCTCTTCGTCACCTCCATAAATGAGAAACATATCCTTAGTCCTCTTGAGGTACTTCAGGATATTCTTGACCGCTGTCCAGTGTTCCTTGCCGGGATTACTTTGGTACCTTCCTACCAAACTTACGGCAAGGTTTACATCAGGTCGGGTACACAGCATGGCATACATAATAGACCCTATGGCCGAGGCATAGGGGATGACACTCATCTCTTCTATATCTTTTGCCGTGGTCGGGCATGGAGCCTTGCTCAATTGCACACCTTGCAATACAGGCAAGAACCCCTTCTTGGACTGATCCATACTGAACTTCTTCAATATCTTGTCAAGGTATGTACTCTGTGAAAGACCAATGAGGCATCTTGATCTATCTCTATAGATCTTGATGCCCAATATATAAGCAGCTTCTCCAAGGTCCTTCATTGAAAAACACTTATTCAAATAGGCCTTTATACTTTCCAAGAATTCTATATCATTTCCCATCAATAGTATGTCATCCACATATAATATGAGAAATGCTACAGAGCTCCCACTCACTTTCTTGTAAACACAGGCTTCTCCATAAGTCTGTGTAAACCCAAACGCTTTGATCATCTCATCAAAGCGAATGTTCCAACTCCGAGATGCTTGCACCAGCCCATAGATTGAGCGCTGGAGCTTGCATACTTTGTTAGCATTCTTAGGATCGACAAAACCTTCCGGCTGCATCATATACAACTCTTCCTTAAGGAAGCCATTAAGGAATGCCGTTTTGACGTCCATCTGCCATATCTCATAATCATAGTATGCGGCAATTGCTAACATGATTCGGACGGACTTCAGCTTCGCTACGGGTGAGAAAGTCTCATCGTAGTCAACCCCTTGAACTTGTCGATAACCCTTAGCGACAAGTCGAGCTTTGTAGATGGTCACATTACCATCTGCGTCCGTCTTCTTCTTAAATATCCATTTGTTTTCTATGGCTCGCCGCTCATCGGGCAAGTCAGTCAAAGTCCATACTTTGTTTTCATACATGGATTCTATCTCGGATTTCATGGCTTCTAGCCATTTGTCGGAATCCGGGCCCGCCATCGCTTCTTCATAGTTCGAAGGTTCACCGTTGTCTAACAACATGATTTCCAGGACAGGGTTACCGTACCACTCTGGTGCGGAACGTGTCCTTGTGGACCTACGAAGTTCAGTAACTTGATCCGAAGCTTCATGATCATCATCATTAACTTCCTCCCCAGTCAGTGTAGGCACCACAGGAACATTTTCCCGCGCTGCGCTTCTTTCCGGTTCGGAAGGGGTGACTATCACCTCATCAAGTTCCACTTTCCTCCCACTCAATATTTTCGAGTCTCCAGAAAGGACCCGTTCTTGGCAACGAAGATCTTGCCTTCGGATCTGAGGTAGAAGGTATACCCAATAGTTTCCTTAGGGTATCCTATGAAGACGCATTTTTCCGATTTGGGTTCGAGCTTTTCAGGTTGAAGTTTCTTGACATAAGCATCGCATCCCCAAACTTTTAGAAACGACAGCTTAGGTTTCTTCCCAAACCATAATTCATACGGTGTCGTCTCAACGGATTTAGACGGAGCCCTATTTAAAGTGAATGCGGCAGTCTCTAAAGCATAGCCCCAAAATGAGAGCGGTAAATCGGTAAGAGACATCATAGATCGCACCATATCCAATAGAGTGCGATTACGACGTTCGGACACACCATTTCTCTGAGGTGTTCCAGGCGGCGTGAGTTGTGAAACTATTCCACATTTCCTTAAGTGTGTACCAAATTCGTGACTTAAATATTCTCCACCACGATCTGATCGTAAGAATTTTATTTTTCTGTCACGTTGATTCTCAACTTCACTCTGAAATTCCTTGAACTTCTCAAAGGTTTCAGACTTGTGTTTCATTAGGTAGACATACCCATATCTACTTAAATCATCAGTGAGAGTGAGAACATAACGATATCCTCCGCGAGCCTCAACACTCATTGGACCACACACATCGGTATGTATGATTTCCAATAAGTTAGTTGCTCGCTCCATTGTTCCGGAGAACGGAGTCTTGGTCATCTTACCCATGAGGCATGGTTCGCACGTGTCAAATGATTCGTAATCAAGAGACTCCAAAAGTCCATCTGCATGGAGCTTCTTCATGCGCTTGACACCAATGTGACCAAGGCGGCAGTGCCACAAGTATGTGGGACTATCGTTATCAACTTTACATCTTTTGGTATTCACACTATGAACATGTGTAACATCACGTTCGAGATTCATCAAAAATAAACCATTGACCAGCGGGGCATGACCATAAAACATATCTCTCAAATAAATAGAACAACCATTATTCTCGGATTTAAATGAGTAGCCATCTCGAATTAAACGAGATCCAGATACAATGTTCATGCTCAAAGCTGGCACTAAATAACAATTATTGAGGTTTAAAACTAATCCCGTGGGTAGATGCAGAGGTAGCGTGCCGACGGCGATCACATCGACCTTGGAACCATTCCCGACGCGCATCGTCACCTCGTCCTTTGCCAGTCTCCGTTTATTCCGTAGTTCCTGTTTTGAGTTACAAATATGAGCAACCGCACCGGTATCAAATACCCAGGAGCTACTACGAGTACTGGTAAGGTACACATCAATTACTTGTATATCACATATACCTTGGGTGTTGCCGGCCTTCTTCTTGTCCGCTAAGTATTTGGGGCAGTTCCGCTTCCAGTGACCACTTCCCTTGCAATAAAAGCACTCAGTCTCGGGCTTGGGTCCATTCTTTGACTTCTTCCCAGTAACTGGTTTACCGGGCGCGACAACTCCCTTGCCGTCCTTCTTGAAGTTCTTCTTACCCTTGCCCTTCTTGAACTTAGTGGTTTTATTCACCATCAACACTTGATGTTCTTTTCTGATCTCCCCTTCCGCTGATTTCAGCATTGAATATACCTCGGGAATGGTCTTTTCCATCCCCTGCATATTGTAGTTCATCACAAAGCTCTTGTAGCTTGGTGGAAGCGACTGGAGGATTCTATCAATGACCGCGTCATCCGGGAGATTAACTCCCAGCTGAGACAAGCGGTTGTGCAACCCAGACATTCTGAGTATGTGCTCACTAACAGAACTGTTCTCCTTCATTTTACAGCTGAAGAACTTGTCGGAGACTTCATATCTCTCGACCCGGGCATGAGCTTGAAAAACCAGTTTCAGCTCCTCGAACATCTCATATGCTCCATGTTTCTCAAAACGCTTTTGGAGACCCGGTTCTAAGCTGTAAAGCATGCCGCACTGAACGAGGGAGTAATCATCAGCACGCTGCTGCCAAGCGTTCATAACATCTTGGTTCTCAGGGATTGGTGCTTCACCTAGCGGTGCTTCTAAGACATAATCTTTCTTGGCTACTATAAGGATGAGCCTCAGGTTCCGGACCCAGTCCGTATAGTTGCTGCCATCATCTTTCAGCTTGGTTTTCTCTAGGAACGCGTTGAAATTGAGGACAACGTTGGCCATTTGATCTACAAGACATAGTGTAAAGATTTTAGACTAAGTTCATGATAATTGAGTTCATCTAATCAAATTACTTAATGAACTCCCACTCAGATAGACATCCCTCTAGTCATCTAAGTGAAACATGATCCGAGTTTAACTAGGCCGTGTCCGATCATCACGTGAGACGGACTAGTCAAGATCGGTGAACATCTCCATGTTGATCGTATCTTCTATACGACTCATGCTTGACCTTTCGGTCCTCCGTGTTTCGAGGCCATGTCTGTACATGCTAGGCTCGTCAAGTAAACCTAAGTGTATTGCGTGTGTTCCGAGGCCATGTCTGTACATGCTAGGCTCGTCAATACCCGTTGTATTCGAACGTTAGAATCTATCACACCCGATCATCACGTGGTGCTTCGAAACAACAAACCTTCGCAACGGTGCACAGTTAGGGTGAACACTTTCTTGAAATTATTATAAGGGATCATCTTACTTACTACCGTCGTTCTAAGCAAATAAGATGCAAAAACATGATAAACATCACATGCAATCAAACAGTGACATGATATGGCCAATATCATCATGCTCCTTTGATCTCCATCTTCGGGGCACCATGATCATCTTCGTCACCGGCATGACACCATCATCTCCATCATCATGATCTCCATCATTGTGTCTTCATGAAGTCGTCACGCCAACGATTACTTCTACTTGTATGGCTAACGCGTTTAGCAACAAAGTAAAGTAAATTACATGGCGTTATTCAATGACACGCAGGTCATGCAAAATAATAAAGACAACTCCTATGGCTCCTGCCGGTTGTCATACTCATCGACATGCAAGTCGTGATTCCTATTACAAGATGATCAATCTCATACATCACATATATCATTCATCACATCTTCTGGCCATATCACATCACATAGCATTTGCTGCAAAAACAAGTTAGACGTCCTCTAATTGTTGTTGCAAGTTTTTACGTGGTTTGTAGGTTTCTAGCAAGAACGTTTTCTTACCTACGTATGACCACAACGTGATTTGCCAATTTCTATTTACCCATCATAAGGACCCTTTTCCTCGAATCCGTTCCGACTAAAGTAGGAGAGACAGACACCCGCTAGCCACCTTATGCAACTAGTGCATGTCAGTCGGTGGAACCTGTCTCATGTAAGCGTACGTGTAAGGTCGGTCCGGGCCGCTTCATCCTACAATGCCGCCGAAACAAGAAAGGACTAGTAGCGGCAAGAAGAATTGGCAAACTCAACGCCCACAATTGCTTTGTGTTCTACTCGTGCATAGTAACTACGCATAGGCCTGGCTCATGATGCCACTGTTGGGAATTGTAGCATAATTTAAAATTTTCCTACGCTCACCAAGAGGCATCTATGGAGTCTACTAGCAACGAGGGGAAAGGAGTGCATCTACATACCCTTGTAGATCGCGAGCGGAAGCGTTCCAATGAACGTGGATGACGGAGTCGTACTCGTCGTGATTCAAATCACCGATGACCGAGTGCCGAACGGACGACACCTCTGCGTTCAACACACGTACGATGCAGCGACGTCTCCTCCTTCTTGATCCAGCAAGGGGGAAGGAGAGGTTGATGGAGATCCAGCAGCACGACGGCGTGGTGGTGGATGTAGCGGGTCTCGGCAGGGCTTCGCTAAGCTTCTGCGAGAGAGAGAGAGAGAGGTGTTGCAGGGGAGGAGGGAGGCGCCCAAGGCTGTAGGTGGCTGCCCTCCCTCCCCCCCTTTATATAGGCCCCCTGGGGGGGGGGCGCCGGCCCTGGAGATGAGATCCAAACGGGGGGGGGGGGGGCGGCCAAGTGGGGGGGAAGGGGTGCCTTGCCCCCCAAGGCAAGGGGGAAGCTCCCCCTAGGGTTCCCAACCCTAGGCGCAGGGGGGAGGCCCAAGGGGGGCGCCCCAGCCCACTAAGGGCTGGTTCCCTGCCACTTTCAGCCCACGGGGCCCTCCGGGATAGGTGGCCCCACCCGGTGGACCCCCGGGACCCTTCCGGTGGTCCCGGTACAATACCGGTAACCCCCGAAACTTTCCCGATGGCCGAAACTTGACTTCCTATATATAATTCTACACCTCCGGACCATTCCGGAACCTCTCGTGACGTCCGGGATCTCATCCGGGACTCCGAACAACTTTCGGGTTTCCGCATACATATATCTCTACAACCCTAGCGTCACCGAACTTTAAATGTGTAGACCCTACGGGTTCGGGAGACATGCAGACATGACCGAGACGCCTCTCCGGTCAATAACCAACAGCGGGATCTGGATACCCATGTTGGCTCCCACATGTTCCACGATGATCTCATCGGATGAACCACGGTGTCGAGGATTCAATCAATCCGTATGCAATTCCCTTTGTCAATCGGTGTGTTACTTGCCCGAGATTCGATCGTCGGTATCCCAATACCTTGTTCAATCTCGTTACCGGCAAGTCTCTTTACTCGTACCGCAATGCATGATCCCGTGACTAACGCCTTAGTCACATAGAGCTCATTATGATGATGCATTACCGAGTGGGCCCAGAGATACCTCTCCGTCACACGGAGTGACAAATCCCAGTCTCGATCTGTGCCAACCCAACAGACACTTTCGGAGATACCCGTAATGCACCTTTATAGTCACCCAGTTACGTTGTGACGTTTGGCACACCCAAAGCACTCCTACGGTATCCGGGAGTTGCACGATCTCATGGTCTAAGGAAAAGATACTTGACATTGGAAAAGCTCTAGCAAACGAAACTACACGATCTTTTATGCTATGCTTAGGATTGGGTCTTGTCCATCACATCATTCTCCTAATGATGTGATCCCGTTATCAATGACATCCAATGTCCATAGTCAGGAAACCATGACTATCTGTTGATCAACGAGCTAGTCAACTAGAGGCTTACTAGGGACACGTTGTGGTCTATGTATTCACACATGTATTACGATTTCCGGACAATACAATTATAGCATGAACAATAGACAATTACCATGAACAAAGAAATATAATAATAACCATTTATTATTGCCTCTAGGGCATATTTCCAACACCCCGCCACCGCGCCACTTCTCTCCCTCTCTCTCTTTCCCTTGCCTCACTCTCTCTCTCTCCTGCAGGATCCCGCCGCCCCAAGCTCCGCCGGCGCCCGCGCCAGCGCCCCTTCGGTCGTGCATGCCAACTCCGGCTGGGGATGGGTGCCCCATGGTCGGATCTGTTCGACCCCGACCTCCTCCGTCTTCCCCGTCGACCGCCGGCGTCCCCTGCTCGCCGGAGCTCCAGATCTAGATCCCTCCGTCCCTGGACGCCGCCAACCCCCGTAGCAAACGCGCCCTGGAGACCTTGGATCTCGCCGTCCCGATTCTTTCCGTCCCACTTCTTCCCTGGGGTATAATTTTCACCAAGTCCTCAGAAAGTCATCATATGTGTGCATGTTTGGGTGGCTATATCTCCATGCTCGTTGCTCCGATTTGTGCATTCGATATATCGAAATGTTCATTATGTGATGCTCTTCATATTGTTGTACTGTGACATGTGTGTTTGAGTTCATCTTGATGCCTAAATCATCGTTGCAAGAGTGCTATATGATGTTAACTGCTGTCTGTTATCACAACTTGGTGATTTGTCTTTTTCATTGCGTTTTTTGTGTGCATCCTTTGAGCATGATCTCTACATGTGTTTTGAACTACATCATGCCATATTTACACTGGTGCGAGTCTTGTATTTTTAGGATCTATGTGGTGACTAGCACAAGCATGCAAAGTAGCCTCCGTAATGTTGCTGATTTCTGTGACGGTCATTTCTGCTAAGTCTGTAGCTGTAACGTTGTGATGCTATGTAAACCTGCTACTACCATGAGTTCTATACATAATATGGAGATCTTCACTAAGGGTGTTTTGTTATACATGTTATCGTCTATCCATCCATGCCCTTGGTTGCATTTATAGACTGCTGTAGCTTATTGCAAACTTGCTCTCAAATTGCTAAATAATGTTGCTGTCAGCCTGTTAACATGAAGTTCAGTTTTGACATGTGTTTTGCTAGTGATCCATGCACCCTATAAACTTGCTCTTGCAATTCTTAGCTTCATAATTATGCCATCTTACTGTTGGATGCCTTCACATGCCATGAAATGCTTTGTGATGAGTGATTTGAGCTCGCAAAGATGCCTTCATAATTCTGTTTATGCCATGCTCAGTTTTTCTGCCAAGTCTGAATCTGTTTATGAAACTTGCTATGTTTACATGGGTGCCATCATATCTTCTGTACCTTTTTGGCTCGTTACTAGTAAGGGACTTTTGTAAGTCTGAGTCTGTTATATTTTGATCTGGAGATGTTCACTAAGGATGTTTTGTTATACATGTTATGATCTATCCATCCATGCCCTTGGTTGCATTTATAGCCTGCTGTAGCTTGTTGCAAACTTGCTCTCAAATTGCTAAATAATGTTGCTGTCAGCCTGTTAACATTAAGTCCAGTTTTTGCCATGTGTTTTGATAGTGATCCATGCACTCTATGAACTTGCTCTTTCCATTCTTAGCTTCATATTTGTGCCATCTTACTTCTTGTTACCTTGTCATGCCATGTATTGCTCTGTGCTGAGTGGTTCAAGCTCACCAACATGCCTACTTATCGTTATTTCTGCCATGCTCTGTTTTTCTTCTGTCTGAATCTGTTTATGAAACTTGCCATATTTACATGGGTGCCATCATATCTTCTGTGCCTTTTTCGCTCGTGGTTAGTAAGGGACTTTTGTTCTATGCAATTAGTAGATTCATGCCATGCCTTTGGTTACCATGATTTATTCCTGTAGCATGTTGTTTGATAGCTCTAAACTTTGCAACCTGATGTTATTTCTGTCATGTCCAGTAATTTCTGCTCAGTCTGCGAATCTGTTATTATTTGCAATCTTGCCATGTCCATTTGAGCATGTTCTATTGATTTCTGGGAATAGCTCAGTGTTCATGTTTTGTTGTGCTTTACCTGTACATCACGTCCATGCTTTTTGTTTTCATGTTGAGTTGTTGTAGCATATTGTTTTGATGTTTTCTAGATGCCTAGTTGCTGTTTTGGACAGATTGTTGTTATATCTTGTTTGGAGTGTATGTGTTGCACCGTTGCTCCGTTTTGAGCATGCTCTATATTGAACTTGCTTAGTTTTGCATGTAGTTTCATGTTACCTTGTCGCATCCTTGTTTCGAGTGTGTTTGCTTGATGTTTGAATGCATTTTGCATCAATGCCATGTTTAACTTGTTTTGCTCATATCTTCTAGGCCGTAGCTCCGAATCTAATGAACTTTATATGTAACTTGACTAGAATTTCGTGTAGATTATCTTGGTGCATCTTAACTTGATGTTTAACAACTTGAACATAAGGTTTATTCAGATCTGGACCAATTTCGAAATTTGCATATGAGGACTTACCGGATTTGTTATATGTTAGTTCCGGCCTGCCAAACCGAAGGAAGAGCAAAAGGGCGAGGCCACACCCGGCTTCGAATAGGAGGGGGGCCCCGCCCTCCAAAGGTGCCTAGAGGACGGGCCAGACGCAGCAGAGCGACGCCCCAGGAGCTATTTAAACCTGCTTTGATGTGTTGTTCTTGTATGCATCATCTCTTGTCATGAGTAGCTTCATATAGCCTTTGTCATGCATCTTGCTTGGTTGTGCATCATGTCTTGTTCATGTGTGGTGTGTTTACCATGTTGTGTGCTTCTTCTCGATAGTTCCCGTGTCGTTGCGATCGTGAGGATTCGTTCGTCTTCGTGGCTTCATCTTCTTCATGGACTCGTTCTTCTTCGTAGAGGGATTTCAGGCAAGATGACCATCACCTTGGATCTCATTACTATCATTGCTATGCTAGTTGCTTCGTTCTATCGCTTTGCTGCGCCACCTATCACTTGCTCTTCAAGCCTCCCAAATTGCCATGAACCTCTAACCTTTGTCACCCTTCCTAGCAAACCATTGTTTGGCTATGTTACCGCTTTGCTCAGCCCCTCTTATAGCGTTGCTAGATGCAGGTGAAGATGAAGATTGCTCCATGTTGGATTATGTTTATGTTGGGATATCACAATATCTCTTATTTAATTAATGCATCTATATACTTGGTAAAGGGTGGAAGGCTCGGCCTTATGCCTGGTGTTTTGTTTCACTCTTGCCGCCCTAGTTTCCGTCATACCGGTGTTATGTTCCTTGATTTTGTGTCCCTTACGCGTTTGGGTGATTTATGGGACCCCCTTGACAGCTCGCTTTGAATAAAACTCGTCCAGCAAGGCCCAACCTTGGTTTTACCATTTGCCTACCTAAGCCTTTTTCCCTTGGGAGTCGCGCTCTCGAGGGTCATCTTTATTTTACCCCCCGGGCCAGTGCTCCTCCGAGTGTTGGTCCAAACTAGAGCCCTTTGCAGCGCCACCTCGGGGAAACTTGAGGGCTGGTTTTAGTTGTACGGACTGCTCATCCGGTGTGCCCCGAGAACGAGATATGTGCAGCTCCTATTGGGATTTGTCGGCACATTCGGGCGGCTTTGCTGGTCTTGTTTTACCATTGTCGAAATGTCTTGTAACCGGGATTCCGAGACTGATCGGGTCTTCCCGGGAGAAGGAATATCCTTCATTGACCGTGAGAGCTTATAATGGGCTAAGTTGGGACACCCCTGCAGGGTATAAACTTTCGAGAGCCGTGCCCGCGGTTATGTGGCAGATGGGAATTTGTTAATATCCGGTTGTAGAGAACTTGACACTTGACCTTAACTAAAACGCATCAACCGCGTGTGTAGCCGTGATGGTCTCTTTTCGGCGGAGTCCGGGAAGTGAACACGATTTCTGGGTTATGTTTGAGGTAAGTAGGAGATTCAGGATCACTTCTTGATCATTACTAGTTCACGGCCGTTCCGTTGCTTCTCTTCTCGCTCTTATTTGCGTAAGTTAGCCACCATACATGCTTAGTCCCTGCTGCAACCTCACCACTTTATCCCTTCCTTACCCATTAAGCTTTGCTAGTCTTGATACCCATGGTAATGGGATTGTTGAGTCCTCGTGGCTCACAGATTACTACACCACCAGTTGCAGGTACAGGTTTTGCAATGATCATGACGCGAGAGCGATGTTTACTTGTTTTGGAGTTCTTCTTCTGCTTCTTCTTCGATCAGGGGATAGGTTCCAGGTCGGCAGCCTGGGCTAGCAGGGTGGATGTCGTTTGAGCTTCTGTTTGTGTTTCATCCGTAGTCGGATGTTGATCTTATGTATGATGTATTGATGTATTCTTGCGGCATGTGTATGCCTTGCATGTATCCCCATCTATTATGTAATGTTAATGTAATGATATCCACCTTGCAAAAGCGTGTCAATATGCGGTTCTATCCTTGGTGGGACCTTCGAGTCTCTTTAGGATAGTATCACATATTGGGCGGGACAGTAGATCCTTGCTTGCGAGTACTTTGGATGAGTACTCACGGTTGCTTTTCTCCCTCTTTTCCCCCTCTCCATTCTACCTGGTTGTCGCAACCAGATGCTGGAGCCCAGGAGACAGACGCCACCGTCGACGACGACTCCTACTACACCGGAGGTGCCTACTACTACGTGCAGGCCGCTGACGACGACCAGGAGTAGTTTAGGAGGATCCCAGGCAAGAGGCCTGCGCCTCTTTCGATCTGTATCCCAGTTTGTGCTAGCCTTCTAAAGGCAAACTTGTTTAACTTATGTCTGTACTCAGATATTGTTGCTTCCGCTGACTCGTCTATGATCGAGCACTTGTATTCGAGCCCTCGAGGCCCCTGGCTTGTATTATGATGCTTGTATGACTTATTTTATTTTTAGAGTTGTGTTGTGATATCTTCTCGTGAGTCCCTGATCTTGATCGTACACGTTTGCCTGTATGATTAGTGTACGATTGAATCGGGGGCGTCACAGCTTTCCAAGATTAGCACAATATGTTTTGAAGAGGTTGCTCGTGAACTGAGAGCCATTGTCAGTGATGATACGGTTGGGGACCCCGAAGTAGCTCACGAGGCTCTTGACGAACTTGACGGCCGAGCCAGCTGGGATGGTTCGCACGGGCTCCACCTCTGCCCATTTGGTGAACTTGTCGATGGCGACGTAGAGGTAGCGGTAGCCCTCGGCCGCTCGGGGGAACAGGCCCAAGATATCCAGCCCCCAGACCACGAACTGCCATGAGAGCGGGATGGTCTGGAGGCCCTGAGCGGGCTGGTGGATCTGATTGGCATGGAACTGACAGGCCTCACAGGATCGCACCAGCTCGGTAGCATCGTTGAGCGCAGTGGGCCAATAGAACCCACTCTGGAATGCCTTGCCCATGAGGGTGCGCGATGAAGAATGGTCCCGCAGTCCCCGCCATGGATGTCAGCCAGCAACTCGCGCCCTTGCTTCTTGGTGATGCACCGCAGCGAGACGTTGTTTGGGCGCCTTCAGTAGAGCTCGCCGTGTTGCAAGCAGTGCCCTGACGGGTCACGCTTTCTGCATCTTCCTCCTTCTCCGGCAGGGTGCCTTAGAGCAGATATGCCTTGAACTCTTCGGACCATCACCCCTCATGAGGCTCGAGCGCCAGGAGCAGGCGGGCTCCGGAGGTCGGACCGCAGGCCGGGGCGCCCGTGGAGGGGGCCAGGGGCAGCTCCTCCCGAAGCAGCATAGGGCCTGTAAGGGGGGGGGGCTACCGATGGCTTGAAGGGCCGTTCCTCCAAGACGCCAGGTTTCTGGGGCTCGCGTCGGGACGCCCTCTTGGCGATGTCGTCCGCCTCCTTGTTCGTGCCACGCGGGACATGCTGCAATTCTAAACCCAAGAATCGTTTTTCAATCTTGCGTACCTCTTCTAGGTAAGCCTCCACGTGCTCGTCCTTAGGCTTGTATTCCTTGTTGGAGAAGTTGAAGAGGAGCTGAGAATCATCCTTGATGGTGACGATCAGGCCCTCGTATTCTGCGATGTTGTTGGAGACCTTCTCACCATGCTAAAAGCAGAGCTGCACGTCATAGTATAGCTTGTCCTGGGTCGGCGAGATGAGCACGGCCCCAGCCCCTGCGCCCTGGCGCGCGAACGTGTCGTCGAAGTACATGACCCACCCATCGGACGCCTCGTCTCCGGGCATGAGGGAGCGATCCTCACCCACCCCCGGTCAAGAGCATCAGTCCACTCCGCCACAAAGTCAGCGAGGGCCGCGCCCTTGATGACCCTGGTGGTGTGGAACTCCAGCTGGAACGTCTGCGGCTCGATGTTTGACTCGGCAACCCTCCCCGCGGCATTGGGGCTATGGAGCACCTTCTCTAGGGGGTACGTGGAGACGACCTTGATCGGATGGCCATGGAAGTAAGTGGTGTCACAGTTTCCTGGAGGCGATGAGGAGCGCAAGCAGGAGATTCTGCGGCATGGCGTAGCGCGCGCATGCATCACACAACACCGTGCTGACAAAGTACATAAGGAGCTCTGAAGGAAATATGCCTTAGAGGCAATAATAAAGTTTTTATTTATATTTCCTTATATCATGATAAATGTTTATTATTCATGCTAGAATTGTATTAACCGGAAACTTAGTACATGTGTGAATACATAGACAAACCAGAGTGTCCCTAGTATGCCTCTACTTGACTAGCTCGTTAATCAAAGATGGTTAAGTTTCCTGACCATAGACATGTGTTGTCATTTGATGAACAGGATTACATCATTAGGAGAATGATGTGATGGACAAGACCCATCCGTTAGCTTAGCATGTTGATCGTTCAATTTTATTTCTATTGCTTTCTTCATGATTTATAAATATTCTTTTGACTATGAGATTATGCAACTCCCGAATAATGGAGGAACACCTTGTGTGCTATTGTTGTAGGGTGGAGACCCTAAGCGTAGTTCTTTCATGAATTGGAGGGGAATCCACGACGAATGCGAAGAACACGAAGAACAAGAGGGGAATCACAAGAGGAAAACACTCAAGAATAAGTCCAATCACACATCCACTAGACTCACAATCACATAAGATCCACAAAGGTACAAGGACAACAAAGGGAAAGATACAAGGTAAAGTTCATCCCAAATCCAAAGGAGATGAGGTCTTGATGATCCTATGATGGGGATCCTTCTCCAAGAGGAGGCCTTGATATCCACAAGAGGATCTTCTCCAAGAGGAGGGCTTGATCTCCAAGAGGAGCTTCTCCAAGAGGAGGTCTAGATCTCCAAGAGGAGGAAGATGAGCAAAGCTCTCTCTTTGTCTATCAAAATACTTTGCTAACCCTAAAAAACCGAGAGTAGCACGGAATATATAGTCTAGGGGCGAAAGGGTATGGGCCTCGGTGGTAAGACGGGCTTTTTAGCCCAATTCATAGCGAAACTGGGCCTATCGGACAGTCCGGTGGTAAGGACCGGATAGTCCGGTGAGGACAGATGCATTTTCGTGCGCCACCGGACTGTCCGGTAGTGCAATTTAAGTGTGACCGGACTGTCCGCTGTGGGGATCGGGCTGTCCGCTGTGGGGACTGGACTGTCCGGTAGTGCAATTTCTGCACACTTCCTTTTCTTCATCTTGACACTTCCGGTCAGCTTTTAGGTCCTGGGGTCCTTCTCCTTGGCCTCCGGGAGCTTCCTAGCTGCTTGGTGGCGGTTGCCTTCGTACCTAATGATGCACAATGTTCCATGGTGAGGTAGCAACCGAGTCCAATGGATATTCATGTAAATCTCGAAGAGGAGTGGGTTCACCTTAAGTCCGGTAGGTCCACTTGGGGCTTGAGGTGCTATGAAGCTGTACATGGAGATGGCCGTAGGATGCTCCGCATCATCCCCTCCCCCTTGGGAAAGGTCTGACCTCGGATCAAAAACGAAATCACCATGGGAAAGAGATGGCTTCGCCATGTAGGAGTGGACGATCACCAAGTACTCATCATCTTCAAGCTCGGAAAGGGCACCCTCCAATGTCGCACCGTCTAGTGATTCTTTCAAAAGGAGCAAAGACAACAAACACTTGGAAAAACAAATGTGGTTAGCATTAGGGAAAAACCAAGCATTCAAGAGGTGATTCACCGCACAAGTGTCGTTATCAAGCATAGCATATGATTTGACAAAGGATTGTGACATGGCATGTAAGCATATCAATCGAGCACAAGCAAAGATATCATGGGGACAAGCATGTAAATGTGAGGTTGTGATGCAAATATGTTGGACAAGTGAATAAGCATCTACCTCAAGGTCATAGCAAACATGGGCAAAGCGCTCAATGAAAGGTCTATGGTAGGCATAGGAATCATTCACAACATCAAATAAAATGAAGTGTCTAAACACATGGGTCAAGTGCAAGACAATCCAAGCATAACGTGCATAGGGTGCAGTGAAGATAGTATGGCACTCAACACAATAGGAAGAGCAATTGTTCATCATGTGTGAGGCAATCATGTCAATCATGTAACAAGCAATGGGACATGGCATATGTGAAGAAATGACATTGTTGCAACCAAACATATGATAGGAGCAAGTAATCCAAGAATTGGATGCAACACACAAGGCATATATATATCATGATGCATGGAAATGTGTAAATGGCAAGGCGAAGCAAGATCTCTAACATGTGTGCAATGAAGGGGTCCAAGATGACAAATAAGTCTCATGGTGCAAGCAACACAAGTAGTATGATCCACAATATTCATGCTCATGGTTTTGGGTTTCTCGAAAGAGAAGGATATCACCTTGAAAGTGTGTCCTTGTGCGTCCTTCACAATGCCAAAGCACAAGCAAGTGCGATGTAGAATCATCGTGGTAGAAGGTGGTTTGCTCTCAAGAGCTCGAATGGTCAACTCACGTGACGTGGAAGTCGACACAATGTCCAAGTATCCTACACCTGCACAAAACAAAACAAAGAAAGTATGTGCATGGTAGATAAACACATCATCCATCGTGATGGTTCTCTTCTCTTGCACATAATCATTAGCAGCACAAGTGCATCAACAATATGATGCAACAATGGCTATATTCATGGCACTAGGTATATGGTGCAAAGAAGGAAGGCAAGCATGCTTCACAAGAAATATGTCAAAATCTCCAATTATATGTGAGAATTCTATGGGGGCAATCTCATGAGGAAGACTAAAATCATTGTTGCACTCAATACATGGGAGATCATCTAACATGAGGGAGGCATCATATGCAGATATATGGCAAGAAGCAATGACAATCATGTGCAAAGCATGTAATGGTTGTCGTCAACCGCATGAAATGAGCAAGTATGAATCATCAGTGATGCAACATAAGCAAGCATAGTAATCAAGTTGTGCAAACTAGTGGAGCGAAGATGCAACACACTAGAGGAAATCATGGCAATCATGTCATGTGAGCAATTAATGGGCATAGGCAATGCACATGACATATCACAAGCACGATCACGAATCAAGATCAAAGCATGATCATAAGCATTGGGACAAAGTAAACATGGCAAGAACAAGCAATATCTCCACCAAGCTTGCAAATACACATACGGGTACTAGAATCAATCATCATGTGTAATGCAAAGCATGGGTCACAAATGCATGGCAAAGGCATAGGAATAAGCATATCATGCAAAGTGAACATGCCGAGATGGGCATATAATATGTAATGGACAATAACCCATAGTCAAGTGAGGGACATGTAGAAGAAATGCACGAAATCTTTGCGCGAAGGGAGCGGTGGGAAAGACAATCCATGGGATCCCAAGTCATCGCTGCTCTCTAGAGCTCGTTTTGTCAACTCATGGGATTGTGAGGTTGACAAGTAAGCATGGGTACCTACACAACAAATACACAAATGAAAGAAATTGTGTGTGTGGTAAATGTACACATCATCCATCATGACGTGTATGTGCACGTGTGAGTTAGCACAAGATAAGAAATGCTCGAAGAAATTTGATGCATGGTATAAGAACATGTCATCCATCATGAAAGAATAGTTGTTATGTATAACACGATGGGGATGCAATTTGAGCATACGAATATATGGCACATCAATAACAGCTTCATTCATGGGAAACATATGGTGCACATAATTATTGGGATCATGCAATGAATGGGATGGATCAAAATCTCCTAACATGTATGAGGAAACTATGGTGGTCTCCTCATGAGCAATAGCGGAAATATCATATGGAGAAAATGGACAACATCCAAAACAACGCATATATGAAGCTAGGTGGTCATGGTATGGCATACGAGATAAATGATGCAAAGGGAGCATAACAATATCATCACAAGAAAAACAAATGCCAATAACCATGGGCTTGTCATTTATGCCATAAGTGCAAATTGGGTTCATTTTAATGGCATATGCATAGGTACTGCGAAGAGATTGCAAATATGATATATAGTTGATCTCTTGCATAGCATATGACAAGTCAAGTGAATTGTCAAACATGATGTGACCAAGAGAATTATCACAAGAAATCCTATGTAACATGGCATCACAACTAATAGACTCCACATGAGAATCATTATACTCATTGTAAATGGGCAAAAAATCATCACATGAGGAAGTCGCACTAGCATGAAGCATGGAAATAGGTTGATCAAAATCATGCAAGCAATCAATGTCAAGAATGTCCACTAGTGGGACTAGAGCATCACCTTCACCTATGTTACCTTTTCCATTCCACTCAAGTGGTGTAGGTGAGGTGGGAAAGACCAAATGGTGGTCATCTTCATCTTGATGGAACCATGTGGGGGGTGCATCATATTCCACCATGGCCATCGTCATGTCCGTAGGAAGGACGAAGTCGTCGTGGATCGGCCTGTCATAATATATGGGACCTAGCACCAAATGAGAAGACACAATAGAGGTAGAGGTCAAGTTGTTAGAAATGCAAATGGCCTCACATGCCCTATCAACTATCACACTCTCTCTATGTGGTGGCTCACTCACTCCCTCCAAATAGGTGCACTCAAACTCACATATGGTGGAGTCACTCATCTCACTCAAGTGGTGGGGGTTGTGTCTCTCCTAACATGGTAAATGTGGCAACTCATCATATATGGGGCTAGTGGTGAAGTCACTCTCACTCCCAATATGGTGGCAAAAGTCACTCAAGTCATCATACGTCGCCGTGGTCGAAGGGAAAATCCCATGCTCAACCATCTCATCGCCGTCGCTGTGGATGAAGGCCAAAGATGGCACATCATCACTCTCCTCCATGACCGAAGGGAAAATCCCATGCTCGATCATCTCGTCACCGTCGCCGTGGATGAAGGCCGAAGATGGCACATCAGCACTCTAGCCTCCTAAGATGGAAGCATCATCCTTGCTCGCCACCTTGTCGCTCGCCTCCAAAGCTTGGTCCTTGAATGGCTCCGAAGTCGTAGTCGTCGCCGCACCATCTTGAAAAAGAGTCGAAGTAGACTCGGCACCATTAATGCCACAAAGAGGGATGGCGGTTGTCGGAGTAATTGGCCACGGTTAGCCTCATCGGCCCCCCATGGCGCTTCAAGACATTGGGGCCGGCTGCTCCCTCAAGATTCAAAGAGCCAAGCGCCGCCTCCTCACGGCCCGCTGGTCTAAGCGACCGGCTGCCAGGAGATGGCAGAGCCCAGCAGGCGGCCATAAGGTGGGACGACTCCTAGCAGGCGGCCTCCAGAGAGGCCGACTTCTAGCAGGCGGCCTCAAGCATCCTCAGAGTCTGCACCCACATAAATACGATGAGACGGTGTGTGGCTACAGCGCGCCCTGATACCCCCAAATCCAGGGCCGAGCGTGGCCACAGTGCACCGTACCAGAAGAAGATCTCCCGTCCGGCCCGGCACTGTTGCCACTCCGCCTATGACATCACCCATGGAAGAGAAGGCCATGCCTCCACTACGGGCTGTCGGTACGGCCCACAGGCGGTGGGCCTTACCTGTCAGAGAGAAGCCAGAAGGCGGCGAGCCCGGACCAGTCGGCATCAGGGGAGGTGGACTCCTACCAGGCGGCCCTCCCCCTCCCTCAAAGTCATGCGCCATTAATCTGAAGAGATGGGGGATGGCTATAGTGGTCGCCCGCCAGGCGGCGGTACTGTAGCCACATGCCTCCCCCGACCAAGTACGCGTCATTACCAGCATCGCTACAGTACTGAGCAGCCGGCCAGACCCGCAAGCGGCGGGGACGGCCTATCGGCCAAGTACGAGACAGCCAGCGGGGCCCACCAGGCGGCGGGCCCCATCAGCCAGCGAAGAAGCCGGCAACCAGAGACACTGACATCCGGGTCCTACACCCGGCCAGATTACCTTTGTACCCCTGGAGGGTAGGCCTATATAAACCCCCCAGGGCACCCATCCAAAGGGTTCAGACCTTAGTTCATTCACCCATACATACAGAGAGAGGAAGCTAGGGCTAGCCTTGTTCTTCTTCCCCCTCTAGAGAAACAACTCAAGGAGCAATCTTGTAACCACTCTTGTTGCTTTAGTGATCATGCGGAGACCTCGCAGAGCAGGACTAGGGGTGTTATCTCCTAGGAGAACCCTGAACCTGGGTTAGATTCGCCGGCGTGCATGCCTTCACCTCATCCCGTTTCCTGGCACCGGGGACATCTTATTAGCCCCCCCCATGATAAGCCATCATTTGGCATATGTCGCACGACACCCCCGACATTTGGCGCCCACTGTGGGGCTAGGTGCATTGTCGTCCGGAGATCTGTTCTGGACGAGAACCCTCTTCCTCCCCAGCGAGCGTAGCCAGCTTGGCACGCCCAACGGCATCCGCGCCGACGCGCTGCAAGGCGCTGAGCTCGCCCGCGCAGCGAGCTGCCTCGCTGACCTCGTCGGCGAGGTCCGCCTCTCCGACAACCCCGCGCCCGACGCGAGAGTAGCCAGCTCATAGAGCTGCCTCCTCGACATCCTTAGCAAGCTCGACATCGCCAACGAGCCGGCTTACGACCTGGAGTCGATCGGCTCCACCGACCCAATGCTTGTTGACTCCGACACGGCATCGCTTGACGCCTTCCCCACCAACGTGGTGGTCATCGATGACCCTCTGCCTCGCGCCGACAGCAGCGGAAGCACCGTCACGGAAGTGCTCGTCATCAGCCATGACGGACCCACTGGTGGCGCTCAACACCCGCTGCAGGCGGCCTTGCGGGACCTGTCTGCGCCCATCCCAGAAGACGCCGACGCCGAGACGCTGGAAGCCAAACGCGTCTCGCTCGTTGAAAGCGCCAAGAAGTTGGCCACCATGAGACGCCTCTCAGAGGCCTACGAGCGCGAGATTGACCGCGCCGTTGGCGGCACACCTGCTACCGGCGGGCCCAGCCACATTGGCATGGCCCAGCTGCGCGGTGCTGCCATTGCTAGCATGTTTGGGGCAGACCGCCCTATCTACGCCATGCCCAAGGAAAACATACGAGCTGCCCAGGCGGCAGCAGACGAGCTGGACCATCTCGAGGGCGACGAGCGTCGCTACATGACCGAGCGCGTCCAGCAGCTCATCAACGCGGCTGCTGTGCAGCAAGAAGCCGGCTGCCGCGCCGAAGAACCCGAACAACGGGTTGAGAACCCGCCCCCTCGCCGAGAGCATGGCGCGACCTCCGAGACACCGACTGGTGGCGTCCGCGACAGATGAGACAAAGAGTCGGCTGCTAGTCGCAGCCGCACACGCCTCACCATCGAGCGCGACCAGGAAGGTCGCCCTCGAGCAGTGGAACGATGGGACGATTGTCTGCCTCCTCCTCCTTATCAGAGGGAGAGGCGAGCTTCCCCGCCGCCTGTTGACCACCCGACTCTCGGTGACCGACTGGGCCGCCGAGAAGGAATTGGAGAGAATGATGCCCGCCACCGGATCGAAGAAGACACGCTGGGCCCGCCTTGTTTTGGCCCCCGCATCCGCGACGAGACCTTTCCCAGAGGGTTCACGCTTCCACAAGATACGCCCAAGTACAACGGCTCTGTGAAGCCAGAGGACTGGCTGGTCGACTACCCCATAACCGTCAGCATAGCGAGCGGCAACAAGCGCGTTGCCGTGAAGTACGTTCCGCTCATGCTCCAGGGCACGGCCCGGACATGGCTCAACAGCCTGAATCCCCGCAGCATCAACAGCTGGGTAGATTTCACTGAGGTCTTCGTCCGCAACTTCACCAGCACCTACAAGCGGCCTCCCAAGCCACGCCAGCTCTCGCTGTGAGTCCAAGGCCCCAACGAGTCCACCCGCGACTACCTGACGCGGTGGGGCTGAACTGCGCAACTCCTGTGAAGGGGTGCATGAGGTCCAAGCTATCGAGTACTTCACCGCCGGGTGCCGAGAGGGCACCTTACTCAAGCACCGGCTCCTCTGCAACGAGCCGGCCACACTCGACGAACTGCTAATCATAGCACACAAGTACGCCACTACCTACTCCTCCATGAAGTCAGAGCTCCGAGTGGACGGTTTTGGAAAGGTGCTCCCTCCGGCTCCTCGAACGCCACTGGAGACAACAATCGGCGCCAGCAGCCAAACGACAACGAGCGCAAAGCCCCCCAGCCGGCTTCCACCAGCCGGCAGGTGGCGACAGTTGAGGATCAACAACCTGAAGGGCAGCCACCCCCCAAGCGTCAGAAAGGCGGCAAGCCGGCTTGGTTGCCTGCTTTTTCCTTTGAGCAGATTCTCGACGCCCCCTACAAGTTCCACAGCGGCGCGAAGCCGTCCAACCACACAACCCGGAAGTGTCACTGGCTTGTTCGTATTGCCAAGGGAGAAGGACTGCCTCCTCTGCCTGCTGGCCCGCCGGCTCCGCCTCCTCAGCAGCCGGCCGCCCGTCCAGCAGTCGGCCAAGTCCAAGATGATTACCCCGAAGAGCATGGTGCTTACGTTGTCTTCACCAGTATGGCCAGCGATAGACACAGCCGGCGTCATCAGCACTGTGAAGTGAACGCGGTTGCTACGGCGGCCCCAGAGTTCATGCACTGGTCTGAAAAGCCTATCAGCTGGAGCCGAGATGACCACCCGGAAGTAATGCCTTCTTCGGGTTCCTACGCTTTGGTGTTGGATGCAACCCTTGCAACGGAGAGGCGAGCTGCTCGGTTCTCTAGGATTCTGATAGATGGCGGTAGTAGCATCAACATCCTTTACCGTGACACCATGGAGAAGTTGAAGATCAAAGAGAAGCAGCTGCTGCCCAGTCGGACTGTGTTTCATGGCATTGTGCCCGGCTTGTCCTGCTCACCAATTGGCAAAGTCAAGATAGATGTCCTCTTCGGAGACAAGGATCATTTTCACCGGGAAGCGATTTGGTTTGAGGTGGTTGACCTGGAGAGCCCGTACCATGTGCTCCTAGGCCGGCCTGCTCTAGCCAAGTTCATGGCGGTGCCTCATTATGTCAACTTATCTTTCAATACAGTGAAGGCTTCTTCCTGTGCGGCACCCCAAACAGAAGGCACATCCTTCTTTGTAAGCTCATTGAGAGGTGCAGCAATGGTGCTGAAATCTCTCACGAGACGCCTATAGAAACCAACGAGGCCAAGGAAACTCCTCACTTGTGTGACCGTTTTGGGCTGCGGCCAACTCTCAATAGCTTCAATCTTGGCTTTATCAACTTCAATTCCCTGTGGAGTAACAACATAGCCAAGAAAAGATACTCGGTCGGTGCAAAAGGTGCACTTCCCAAGGTTACCAAACAAACGTGCATCAGGTAGAGCAATAAAAACAACACGTAAATGTTCAAAATGTTCCTCCAAAGATCTGCTATAAATCAATATATCATCAAAGTAAACTACCACAAATCGTCCAATGAAAGCACGTAAAACTTCATTCATTAATCTCATGAAAGTACTAGGTGCATTAGTTAACCCAAAAGGCATGACTAACCACTCATATAGTCCAAACTTAGTTTTAAATGTTGTTTTCCATTCATCTCCCAATTTCATACGAATTTAATGGTATCCACTACGCAAAGCAACTTTGGGGTATATTATAGAGCCAGTCAATTCATTAAGCATATCATCTAGCCTAGGTATAGGATGACGATAACAAATAGTAATATTATTAATACCTCTACAATCAACACACATACGCGGCGTATCATCCTTTTTGGCACTAGTATAATTGGAACAACACAAGGACTAAGAGATTCACGTATATAAACTTTGCCGAGCAGCTCCTGTACTTGACGCATAATCTCCTTCGTCTCCTCTGGATTGGTATGGTATGGCGCATGGTTTGGCAGCGAAGCACCGGGAATGAAGTTAATCTGATGCTCAATCCCTCGAATAGGTGGTAATCCCGGTGGCATGTCTTGTGGAAAGACGTCAGTGAACTCCTGTAAAATGTTAGTGACAACACGAGGCAAAGAGGAAGGCACATCCTCGAATGAAAATAATGCCTCTTTGCACACAAAAGCATAGCAAACAGATTTGCTGAAATCTAGCTCATCAATATCAGATTTAGTGGCAAGTAAACATGAAATTTTCAATTTAATTTCAGAAGCAACACTAGATGGTTTATTATTAGGTTTCATTTATTGCTCAAATTCCTTTGCCACAATCTATTTTTCACTCTTATTTTTCTCCTATTTTGCTTTATTAGCTCTATTAAATCATCTTTCAAAATGGAATCAGGAGACATAGGAAGCAAAGTAATATGCTTATCCTTATGAACAAGAGTATACTGATTGTTTCTACCATGGTGTACAGAATTTTTATCAAATTGCCATGGTCTACCAAGTAATACGGAACATGCTTGCATGGGTACCACATCACAATCAACATAATCAGCATATGTAGAGATACTAAATGCACACGAACAATACGTGTTACCTTAACCTTGCCGCTGTTGTTGAATCATTGGATGTAGTAAGGATGTGGATGTGGTATTGTGGTGAGAGATAGCTTCTCCACCGTCTCCATGCTAGCCAAGTTGTTGCATCTCCCTCCATCAATGATGATGCGGACAGAACGTTCCTTCACAACTCCCTTTGTATGGAACAAATTATGCCTCTGATTTTGCTCAGCTTGTGTTATCTACACACTCAAAACACGTTGAGCAACTAAACTCTAATACCTGTCAGCATCTTTAGCATCCATGTATTGCGTCTCATGTTCAGAATCTTCTTCACCATGTTCTTCATTTGTAATAAGAGCCAAAGTCTCCGCATCATAGTCACTAGCGAACTCATACCCACCATCCTCAGTAACAATCATCACACGCGGAGATGGACATTTTCTCACATAGTGACCTCCACCCTTGCAATGATGGCATATAACCTCATGTGTTTGCCCTGTTGATGCCATGGATGAAGAAGGGCTCTATGCGGAACCGGAAGGTGCACTCCTAGAAGCTGGTGGTGGTGGTGCCTATTTTCTTGTATCTCGGTTGGAATTGGTGGCTGAAGTAAGTGGTGCTGCAGTAGGACGTGTGGGAGTAGAGGATGTACGTGGTGTCCATGATGAAGATCGACCTACAGAAAAATTAATTCGCGCCAATGCCTGTCGATCCTATACTTCACGTTCAGCTTTGCAAGCAAGATGGAATAAACAAGTTAGATTATTATACTCCTTATACTCTAGAATGGTCTGAATCTCTTTATTTAATCCACCGATAAAACATGCAAGCATAGCTTCATTATCCTCAACAATACCACATCTAATCATGCTAGTTTGTAATTCCTGATAATACTCCTCTACAAAAAAAATTCCTTATCTCAAATGCTGCAGTTTTTGAAGTAACTCACGTTGATAATATGGTGGAACCCAACGAGTACGCATAGCAGTTTTCAAAGCAGCCCAAGTAGTAGGGATATTATCATGATATAATCTACAATGTTCAGACCACCAAACAGAAGCAAAACTAGTGAATTCACAAACAGTAGCAGCAACACATCTTTCCTCTAGATATGGTAAGCATGTGAAACGGTTTTCAACTTCTAACTTCCAAGTCAGATATACATTAGGAATGTATATACCCTCAAACAATGGAATATTCAATTTTAGTTAGGAATATGGTCATAATCTCGTACCTAAGGTGGTGTTGCAGCCGTACCGTTGCGATTATATGCATGAGGTTGACCTGGTGCTGGTGTGCTGGTGGTTGCACGTAGTTCTGATTTTGATCAACCTCATCCTCATAATAGTCCTCCACCTCTGCAGTAGCAGCGGGGGCTACAGAAGCATCAACAGCAGTAGCAGCGGCACCGGAATTTTGTCCAGGCTCAAGAGGAACAAGGCCCACTTGGCGGAGGGCTGTTTCGCAATGTGGAGGTGGTTGTTGTTGTTGCAATGGTGCAGTAGAGGCAGTAGGTGGAGGGTTGTTGTTGTTGTTGTTGCAATGGTGCAGTAGAGGCAGTAGGTGGAGGTAGACGCACAAGCACTTCAGCAAACATGGCATCCAACTTGTTGTCAATTTTCCTCTCAATGTCATCAATCCTCGCTAATGCCTTGCCAAAACTGGCCATCACGTCTTCTACCTGTTGACCCAACATTTCTGGTATTTATCATGGAGCTCCTTGTTCGTCATGTTCTCCCAGTCTAGCTCATCCGTTTGATCCTGGCATGGTTAGTAGCAAGAGAAAAACACAAGAATATGTCCTATAGACTCCTAGGAAGTGGCGGTGGTGTTGTGGAAAGTCACAAATCCGTCAAGCGAATCTCAAATTCTTACCAGTTCTTACCAAGAAGCAGGTGGTGATCGGCAACCCTTGTAATCAAAACTCTCAAAGCTTGGATAGAGCAATTACTAGGGAGAGTCAAACACACGACGTAGATGTATGTGGTGCTGGGAAGGCTTATAATATGGTAGCAAAAAGTGTCAATAATAATCAATTCAGAGATGCAAAATTGAATAAACGCTCAACGACGGTACTGTGCTGGTCCTAGGCTAGACCGTACTAGTACTAGAGACGCGATCCTAGAACACTAACAAAATCATGGCGCGACATGTAAACAAGGGAAAAGCACACGCTGGAATTTTTTCCTCTCTTTTTTTGCGCTCCTTTTTTGCGAAAAATCACTATAATGGCGAGTGTCTCAAAACTGTTCCCAAGTCAAAATAACAGGATAGGCACGAAATTATTTTGACTATTTTTTCGGAAATCAGGGCAGCGACGACGAAAAAGTGCGACAAAAAATAAGTATGATGACGAGTGTCTCAAAACGCTCTCTGGGACCTAAAAACAGGATAGGAAAAAATAGTTTCTATCACTGAAATTTTGGCCTAAAAACTGCTCGGGGGTCTCCAGACTCTTTTTTTTAAACCTACTGAGGAAAGGAAACACGAATCGGAAAATAGATGTATCTCAAAAACAAACCTAATATGAAAAGAATTCGGATTGGTGGTGGATATATAGACTTGGATCGGTGGTGGTATATGGACTTGGATTGGTGGTGGTATGTGGACTCGAAGCGGTGGTGGTATATGGACTCGGATCGGTGGTGGTATATGGACTCAGGGAGGTAGCGGATAAGCGGTGTGGTATATGGAAAGGGGTGATGATGATGGTGCGGCGGCGGCGTGACAACTTGTGAACAAAACTCGAAACTCTAAAGTACTAGATCCTAAGACCAGCAACTTGACACGACGATGCAACCGCAAATTCAACAAAAAAATACAGAAATGATTATGCAATGGCTCAGATTGGTTTCGTGAACTGTAGGTATGAAGAACAGACTCAATCTAAACTATGAAAAACTGTAAAATCTCACCAAGCAACATGGAAATCTGATACCACTTGATAGAGGCAAAGGTGTCCCGTCTTTCGATGAGATGGTGATTGTCGTTTTGGAGGAGTGGACTTTGACGATCCGACTATGAATGTGCGAGGACATCGAGCCTTGGCAATCGCTAAACCAACTCCAAGAGCTTATTGACCACGCCGGAGCACGATCAACCTGACCATGAAGGTCTATTTCCTGTAAGCAAACGAAGAACAAGCAAGAAAATAAGATTGCAATCTAGATATTGCGAATATAAGATGAAAGCTTTATTGATCAAGGTGGGGTTCTCTGACGTCTTGGTCTGGTCGTTGAACACAAACGAAGTACGCGAAGTTGCAGCTATGGCGAACTTTTAATCTAAACAAAAACCAAAGTCTAAACGGCGCCCTAAGGGCTGTATATATGGAGGAAGAGGGGGGAATTTCGTGGCCCTTGAAGGAGGGGTCCGAAACCAACCCTAACTCTTGTTTCCCCACACATACTGACTCTAAAAGTAACCTATACCCAACTATTTCGAAATTACATGGGCCTGGCCCAATAATAAGGAGACGCAACACCTATAATAGCCTCTGGACGAAATTTAGGAAGTCGCATGTTGTATATTTCATCCAAGCCTTCATGCACTCATTATGGTGGCTTCAATGTTCTGAAATCATCACTTGAAACTCCATTCTTGTTCCCCTGGAGCATGCCACCATGTCCATGCTTGAACTTGCTCCAAGGTTCATCTTTCTTGTCCAAGCTAGGCCCTTCATTTGTAAGCAAAACAAATGTATCCAATATAGGGAGCATCATATTCTCATGAACATTAGAATCGTTACCAAGAAATGAAAGTACCTAGTAATTCAATTGGCATGCGGGAGTTCTAGTAATTGGTCCAGTATGTATAGCAGCAGGGGCTGTGGGTGCAACAATGGTATTGATTTCCTCATCATTGGGAAGATATTTCTATGGATTTAGTTATTCGATTACCACACACTAAGAGGGGGAGTGATTCCATTTTTGTGGTGGTTGATAGGTTTAGCAAGATGGCTCATTTTATCTCAGGTCATAAGAGCGATGATGCTGCACACATTGCTGATTTGTTTTTCAGGGAAGTCGTGTGGCTACATGGTGTACCACACACTATTGTCTCAGATCATGACACCAAGTTTCTGAGATATTTTTGGAAAACATTGTGGGCAAAGCTAGGAACAAAGCTTCTCTTTTCCACTACATGCCACCCACAAACGGATGGACAAACTGAAGTTGTCAACTGCACACTATCCATGATGCTGAGAGCAGTTTTAAAGAAAAACTAGATCACTGATGGCGCACATTGCTGCGCCCGTCTATTTTGGCTCTTAGTTGGTTAGGGATATAGCGTAATTTGTGGATTTGCAAGCATTGATTTGAAATATTACGCTTTTCTATAGCTTGTGTTTTCTTTATTTTTTTAAATAATGGTTTGTAACTAAAGGGAGGAATCTGGTTGTTCCTATAGCTCTTAGTATTTAACCAACCTTCATTTCGGGCAACATTACAACTTCCATGGAACATACTTAGATATAAATGTTCGCAGTACCCTAAGCCAACCTATCCATGGTAAAAAAAAATGATGGCTATGCACAATTTGGTTCAAGAATACAACCTTGTATGCAGTTGCATACGAACATGGAATTAAACATAATATAGAGGCAGCATCACAGTAAATACTTGGAAAATAGATTGTATTGAAGCATACAACAAACTGGAGAAGTTGCATACCTCAAATAGGCACCAGAAACACAACACAAAAATATATAATTATGGATACATCAGATGGGACACAGGGTAGGAGAAGTATAATCATATAGTTTCAAAGAAGATCAAGAATATTGATTATTACATCAAAAGGAAGACACAATAAATACTTACATATCATATTGTCCATGATAAACAAAATAATAATACCTTCTAACATAAGAATGTAATTTGGACAAAAAATAGTTTCTTTATACAAATTCCAATTGCACTACAATATTTTTTCATTGGGGCTTAAAAACTTTTATGCCATTTTTACATGGAATAGGAGGAACTAACTGAACTGAGCAAGAAAAGGCAACAAAAACACAAATCAACATTCTCTCATTCTCTGAATACATTATCTTTCTATAGTAAATGTATCTTGTGAGATCATCATTGTTTCAGCCCGTAGGGGGCGGAAGGTCTATCGATGGCGACGGCCATACATATGAATTCACGGGGCGGAAGGTCTATCGATGGCGACGACCAGACATATGGATTCATGCAGCTAGGTTGACCAAGCTGCTGGCTCAAAGAAATCACCCTACTTGTGGTGATGCTTGAAAGGGGATAACCTCATATATTACCTTGCTCCGAATAGTCAAGTGCCTAACTAATCCAACTTAATCCTGACAGTACATCAACATGACATTATTGACTTCAGAAGCTATGGAGTCAGATTGATTGCATGACTCGAGTCACAGCGCAGCAGGCTGGGGTGAAGGCGTGCATACTACCACTGAACACCGGTGAATAGAGGACGGGAGAATACACAATTTTTTATGCCTTATGGGTGAATTCCTCCACTCGTCGCACACTTACAAGCCGCTGCAAAACATCAGTGAGCGTACGACGTCCCTTGCATGAGTGATTTCATCTAGAGTATATTGCCTAATTATTTGAAATGAAGTACTATTTTTTTCTAATCCTACATAGACCTGGAGCATCATTCTGAAACACCAAGGAACACACACATTTCCACCAGTAGTAGCAGTAGCTCATTTGCAAAGTTCACTCCAATGCTAGGATACCAAAAAGCTAGTACATCCCCATAGCCAAAGAACATAAGCAACGAAAACTGACATCAGATGTCAAGTAGCTCGTGATGGGAATAAATTTGTACAGTATATGTGAGGGAGTCCTGGACTAAGGGGTCCTCGGGCGTCCGGCCTGTTAGCCATGGGTCGAACTAATGGGCTATGAAGATACAAAGACCGAAGACGGCACCCGTGTCCGGATGGGACTCTCCTTGGAATGGAAGGCAAGCTTGGTGACCAAATGTGTAGATTCCTTTCTTTGTAACCGACCTTGTGTAACCCTAGATCCTCCCGGTGTCTATATAAACCGGAGGACTTAGTCCGGAGGAGGGAGATATATATTCATTACCATAGTCTTACACGCTAGACTTCTAGGGTTTAGCCATTAGGATCTCGTGGTAGATCAACTCTTGTAATAATCATATTCATCAAGATCAATCAAGCAAGAAGTAGGGTATTACCTCCATAGAGAGGGCCCAAACCTGGGTAAACATTGTGTCCCCTGTCTCCTGTTACCATCGACCTTAGACGCACAGTTCGGGACCCCCTACCCGAGATCCGCCGGTTTTGACACCAACATTGGTGCTTTCATTGAGAGTTCCACTGTGATGTTGACGACATGATCGATAGCTCGCCTTGTTCTCAAGGACAATATCACCGCCGGAGGAGCACTGGCCCCAGGCCAAACCCTACGGCTGGGCGGCTTTACCATGATCGCCCGTTCGGTCGTTGAGCCGATGATGACCTCCCGGGTCATCGAAAATCCCCTTCGCATCGACTCCGAACACTCCAAGTAGATGGATCCAGCGGAGCTTTCGTCTTTAAACGAGCTCCTTGATCACATCGCCGCCCTGGGGGTCACTAGAGACTATGATCGAATTGGTCTTAAACCCGATCAGAGAGAAATCAAATCTCCACCGATCACCCACCAGATAGCGGTAGTCAAGGAGCGAGACGACAACTCTTCCTCCATACTAAGGATGGACTATGTCCGGATCTCCGGCTTTGAAGAGCCGGATACTCACCTGCGAGGAGATGCATCCTACCCTCCGAACATAGAATCGGACGACGGGCCTAAGAAATCAGTGGATATCCTGGAGCCCGACCTGTTATGTTCGGAAGACCTTCAGACTCTGGATCCAAAACTGGGTCAGGTTCCAGATTTAAAACCACCCACCCACCCAAACATAAGCGCTCTCATGAGCATACAACAACAGTTTCAGGAAACGGTCCACCACTTCTGGGCCAGATTCCTTCTTGTCAAAGACAAGATTAAAGATTGCCGCGACGAGGAAGTGATCTCAGTGTTCTGCAACAATTGCATGGACGAAGGAATCCTCAACGCCATCAATTACCGTCACATACTACACTTCGCTGACTTGGCAACTATCGTACAGAAGTACAACACAATGGAAAGCTCCTGGAAAACTCAGGCAGCCCGTTGGGAATCGTCGGTCCCCACACAACCCCTCATCCAAGCGAAAAGGGCGCACCCTTGTAACACGCCCGGGCTAATAATAAAGAAATATAAGTCCAGCACGAGGCACGGAACCGTTCTGGAAGGATGGCTCGATGGGCCATGCAAAATACACGCAACACCGGATAACATATCAACACATAGCCTTAGGGCATGTTGGATACTCCGGCAAGTGGCCAAGAGCGGCGAGGATATCCTCACCGAGAATACCCCAGAACAACACCCCCCAGAAGACGACGACCCCAAAGTACTGACGGTCTTCGAGACATTCGCCTCAAACAATAGGCGCAAAAGGGCACTCCGCGGACTCGCCGAAGTCTGTCAGATAGCAGCAATAAACCCTTGGAACGACACGGCTATAACTTTTAATGCCGGTCACGAACCAAGATACAGGACAGTCCGAGCACCAGCCGCCTTGGTCCTCAGTCCAATCGTGGACGGCTTTCGGCTCACCAAGGTCCTCATGGACAGTAGCAGCGGACTAAACCTCATTTACGAGATACACTCCACAAAATGGAAATAGACAGGAGCCGCGTCGAGCAAAGCAGCACGACCTTCCGAGGAATAATTCCCAGTCGGGAGGCGCGGTGTGCGGGAAAAATAACACTCGACGTGGTATTCGGCACGCCGGAGAATTATCGGTCCGAAGAAATAACCTTCCAAGTGGCCCCTTTCAACAACGGATATCACGCCCTATTGGGGCGAGAGGCATATACACGCTTCTAGGCTGTACCTCATTACCGGTACATGAAGCTCAAGATGCCCGGGCCCAACGGCATAATCACTCTCGCCAGTGATCCGGACACAGCACTCCACGCCGAAAATAAAACCGCATCCCTCGCCCTCGAGGCGTTATCTGAAGCCCTCGCTGCCGAAGAATTAACCGCACTGCGCTCCACGGTGGACAGGGACGATGTGATCTTAGACAAACACCCCAAATCCACCTCCTTCAAGCCAGCGGAAGAAATTTTCAAATTCGAGGTCCATCCAACAGACCCCAAGAAGACATCATCTATTGGGGCACAACTAGACCCGATGGTCGACGCCGTGCTGTGGGATTTTCTTCGCGAAAACTGGGATATATTTGCCTGGCACCCTTCTGACATGCCAGGAATCCCGTGCAAGCTGGCCAAACACAGCCTCAACATATTGAAGGGATATGAACCGGTCAAACAAACACTGCGGCACTTTTATGAACCCAAACGCCAAGCCATTGGAGAAGAGCTAGCCAAGCTAATCGAGGCCGGATTCATTAGAGAAATAAAACATCCGGACTTGCTGGCAAACCTGGTGATGGTACCAAAGAAGGATAAATCCTGGCGCCTGTGCGTCAATTTTAAAGACCTCAATAAGGCCTGGCCTAAGGATCCCTTCCCGCTCCCTCGCATTGATCAAATCATTGATGCCACCGCAGGACACGACTCACTGTGTTTCCTCAACGCATATTCCGGATACCATCAAATCAAAATGAAGGAGTCCGATCAAGCTGCAACACCATTCATCACCCCATATGGGCCATTCTGCTTCAACACCATGCCCTTTGGCCTCAAGAACGCCGGCGCCACCTACCAACGCATGATCCAAACATGCCTGGAGAAACAGATCGGAAAGACAGTTGAAGCCTATGTGGACGACGTCGTAATCAAGACAAGGCACGTCGAAACACTAATAGACGACCTACGTCTCACATTAGACAACGTCCGTGCATATGACATTAAGCTCAATCCGGAAAAGTGTGTTTTCGGCGTCCCCGCGGGAAAGCTGCTGGGCTTCATCATTTCCAATAGAGGAATTGAAGCAAATCAAGCCAAAATCCGAGCTCTGTCAGAATTGGCCACGCCAACAGACCTTAAACAAGTCCAAAAACTCGCGGGTTCCGTGGCAGTTCTAAGCCGCTTTATCTCCAGATTGGGAGAAAAGGCACTGCCAATCTATCGCCTTTTATGGCAAACCGATCACTTCGAGTGGACGGACACGACAACAGCCGGACTGGTAGAAATAAAAACCCTCCTAGCGAGCAACCCAATCCTGGTCGCGCCGAACGTCGGCGAACCCATGTTACTATACATATCGGCAACACATCAAGTGGTGAGCGCCGTGCTCGTCGTTGAACGAGAACAGGACAGACACAAATTCGCCCTCCAGAAGCCAGTATACTGCGTATCCACTATCCTTACACCATGCGAATCCCGGTACCCCCATTATCAAAAGATAGCATACGCGGTCTTCATGGCATCCCGAAAGCTACGACACTACTTCCAGGAGTGTTCGATCATGGTGGCTTCCGAAGTACCACTCAACGACATAATAAACAACCGCGATGCTACGGGCCGGATTGCCAAATGGGCCATTGAGCTCCTTCCATTTGATATTACATACAAACCGCGTCGAGCTATTAAATCCCAAGTACTGGATGACTTCGTCGCCGAATGGACAGAGGCCGAACTCCCTAAAGAGTACGGCACATATTCCAATTAGGTTCTGTATTTTGATGGTTCCAAAATGCTGGCAGGGCTAGGAGCGGGCGTCGTTCTAACATCCCCCACTGGAGACGTCGTTCAGTACGTACTCCAAATATTATACACAGACTCCAATAACGCAGCCAAATACGAGGCCTTATTGCATGGTCTCCGGATGGCTGTCTCCATGGGCATACAGTGCCTGGAAGTGCGCGGGGACTCAAACCTTGCAATATCTCAAATAAATGGAGACTTCGATGCCAAAGATCTGAAGATGGCGGCTTATCGTAATGCCGTCCTAAAGATGTCGGCTCGGTTCGAGGGGCTCGAGTTCCGTCACGTGGCCCGAGAAAGTAATCAAGCGGCGGACGTTCTTGCTTGTATCGGCGCTAAGCGCGACCCCTTCCCACCTAACATCTTTCTGGAAAGGCTTTTTAAGCCATCCGTGGTGTGGCAGGGGGAAAGCGGCAACACTAGTCCGGATCCGAACACAACCCCAGATTCCGAACACACCGATATGATCGGAGGCTCAGCCACCGAAATAACACCGTCGACCCATATCATTATGGCAGTCATTGCCCCATGGACCGAACCCTTTCTGGCCTACCTTAATAGGAAGGAACTTCCTGAGGATCAGAATGAGGCCCGCTGCATTGTCCAGCGCTCGAAGGCCTACAAGGTTCACGACGGAGAGCTCTACAAGAAAAGCGCTACGGGAGTCCTTCAAAGATGTATCTCCGAGGAGGAGGGGCGAGAGCTCCTGGCTGAGATTCATGCCGGTCTCGGCGGGCACCACGCCGCAGCTCGAGCCCTTGTTAGCAAGGCCTTTCGTACAGGGTTTAATTGGCCGACGGCCCGAGCAGATGCACAGGACCTTGTCCATGTTGCGTCGGATGCCAACTCTTCGCCAACCAAAGCCATATGCCCCGCACGACCCTACAAACGATCCCCATCACTTGGCCTTTTGCGGTCTGGGGACTGAATATGGTTGGACCCCTTAAAGGAGGAAGCCATAAGAAAAAATATCTACTGGTCATGGTGGATAAATTCACTAACTGGATAGAGGCCAAACCAGTTAAAACGGCCGAGTCCACGCCGGTAATAGGATTCATATCCGGCGTCGTACACCGTTATGGTGTTCCACACATCATCATCACTAATAATGGCTCCAACTTCACAGCCGACGAAGTGAAAACCTGGTGCGCTAATCTGGGCATCAAGCTCCATTATGCCTCTATCTATCATCCGCAGACAAACGGTCAAGTCGAACGAGCTAATGGTCTTATTATGAGCGGCATCAAGCCTAGACTAGTGCGGTCTTTGAAAGAGTCAGACAAGCACTGGGTTGAGGAGCTCGACTCCGTACTCTGGGGGTTGCGGACCATGCCCAATCGCACTACCGGATACACACCTTTCTTCATGGTGTACGGCGCAGAGGCAGTGTTACACTGCGACATTATTCATGACTCATCTCGAGTGCGCATGTACGAAGAGAGAGAGGCCAAGCTGGGTTGCCTGGCTCCTGTGCTTATGCCCTACGTTCCCGTTAGTTCGACTAGGGCATAAAGGGAGCACCTCTACGATTGTTACTGCCAGGTCATCCGGATGTGTACCTCAGACTGGGTGAAGCCAAAAGCTAGCATTCTTAAGGGAATATTCGATCGGTGGATTAAAGACAATTTTTGCATTTACTACATTGTGAACCCCCAGAAGTTAAAACACACTACGATTTTTCAATCACAGTTCGGACATGCGCATTAACGCATGCACACCCAGGGAAAGGAACCCTTAATGGAACTATTCTCTCTGGAAGACGTTTCTTACAATCTTAATGTAATATAACATAACTAGCCGGATACTTGTCTGTGCAAGCAACTATGATCCCTATGCCTGGTTTACATGCATACCCGGCCTACTCGGCTGCTCTGGTATTCGGAAATACTTCGCACCTTCGGGTCCAGAGGTTGAAGCGAAAAGGTCTACCATGACAATCGTTTTACAATTTAGCTAGAGTTGCGTATGCAAAGGAAAGTACATAGTCGCTTAGGACTCAAAAACTTCCTCCTCTATGCCGTCCAGCAGGCTATTTAACTTACAATCCTGCTGGGAATACTTGGTGGCTACTTTTACTTGGTCATATACCAAACTGACGAGAACTTCTTTCCCATCTGACCCTAGAGGTCCGACCCGAGCCATATGATTCGGATCAAGCTTGGTGTACCGCGTTTTCACCATGGCCCAGGCCTCTCGCACACCTTCCCGGCAGGCTGATATTTTCCACAATCGAAAGCGCCGCCGCGCTCCCTTGAATAGCTCTAGGAGCTCCTCCATCTTTCCTAGAGGAGAGGCCGATGGCCACAAGGCCTTGGCAACACTTCGCATCGCCTGCTGAGCTTGCTCATGCATGTGCGACAGCTCTTGTAGCAGATCGCCCGAGAATCCGGACATCTCCTCTTCGGGACGGGCCGTCAGCATACCTACAAACATAAACTCTATTAGTACCTCTAGTTTCCGAACTATCACAAGGTAAGTTCGGCCACATACCAAATATGCCGCCTCGCAGCCTTTTTGTCTCCTTTAGGGAGTAGGCCAACTGGGCCCGCACATCTTTCAGTTCTTCGCCCAGTTGGGTATTTGAATCTTGGAGTTTGTTCTTCTCCTGTCTGACTCGGGCCAGCACCCGCTCGCCTGCGGCATGTAGTCTTTTCGACTCTTTCTCCTCCAGTTGATCTGACGATCCTGTTATGAGATAAGCCGCAGTGTTAACACAGTCGCTATACAATTACTGTTTCTCGATGGAGGGAAATATTACCAGAGGATGTCTTCTTGGCCTTTCCAGTTCGGCGGTAACAGCAGTTAGCTGTGTCTGACACTTTTCCAGCTCTTGGGCTAGCAGGTCATTCTTCGTAAGAACCTGGTTATACAACGATCCTTAAATAATTTGTACCAATTGCTTCAAGTCTCGGGGGCTACTGACACATGGTTATCAAATTCAGACAAGGTAAACTTACCTGCACATCTTTTAAATGCTGCTCTGTGGCTCTGTTAAGCCCATCTCGAGCAGCCCGGATGTATGCATCAGCCGAGCTGAAGGCACCGAACGCCTCTTTTGAGAAGCGGGGATTTCGTAAAACGGCCCTCCGGCGCCGGTGATTCATGGCGCTCTCCACTTCCGAATTGGTGACGGACATATTTTCCGAACCCTCGGCAGAAGGACAGTCCGGCGCCACTCCCATATCGGGCCCCGTCTCCTCGGCTGGGACCGAATCCTGGCTATTAGGAGTACGACCGACCGGGTCCCCGGACACAGTCCGTCAAACCTTTTTCCTGATACAAGACGAACATAGGAGTCACAGTTGGACGCGACTGCTGAAAGACCATAGTTGCGAACCCATACCTCTCCAAGGAAGGCCCGACCGTATCTCTATTTGCCTTCCTCTTCGAAGGCCTGCCCGGCGTGGGGGCCGCTCTCTTTGGAGATGCCCTTGGGGCAGCACGATGCGCCGAACGCCTCCCCTTCTGAGCACAGGATGGTGCGGTGGGTGAGGAAGAATGAGAAAGCCCTCTTGGGCAAAGTGTCTCCTGATTACTTACATGTGAAGCGGGGAGAATACCGGGATAGTCGGCGATGATGGCCACTTCTGTGCCTAGAAAGGAACCATCAACCAAGGCTACAGAAGAATGGTTGCAGAAGTGAGGGGAGCAGGCAAGGAACATTACGCGGTGGAGATTACATGGGCGTGCGTAAATTAAAGGCAAAACATGAATTGACATATGTATAACTGACCTGCAATAATCTCTAGTTCAGCCCATTCATCAATTTCCATTAATCGGCCCTGATTAACACCTCAATGAATCAACGGCAAATGAAGTTCAATCAATAGCCAGCTGTTCGCTTCCCGGTCCACTTCCGAGTGGCGTCACCGGTCAGGATGCTGTTCCGTCGACCGGCTAGGGGCCCTGTGTCTGTCAGACCCGAAGCGCGGTGGCCATGAGGCGCCATCGGTTGCATCCGTCAACGCAGTCACCATCACCCCAGCATCTGCCGCCAGGCGACGGCTGCGTCCCTGCGAACGAAAGGGGCCGCACATATTTTTTTAGGGTTGAAAGGACGGTTGAGTAGATGCATCTCTTTTTGGCTGGGTTGAAGCCCATTAGGCACGATTTCATAGCAGGCTGCTGAAATTGTCACGGGAGCAGCGGCCCATCACGGATAGCACTCAGTCGCAGCGAAGGAAGCGAGTACACGGGGTTCAGAGGTAATCAGACGATCATGAAAGACCAAAACTGAAGATCCGACGGATACAAATGCAAATAGCCTGAGATGGCTGGAAAAGTGCACAGTTATAATGTCTTTAAATTTGAAGATGTGGGAAGAGTGTCTCCCCCACGTGGAGTTTGCATACAACAGGGTGGTACATTCGACCACTAAATTTTGTCCTTTTGAAATTGTTTATGGTTTCAAACCTGCTGCTCCCGTAGATCTTTTTCCTTTACCATTGCAGGAGTGAACTAATCTTGATGCTAGCAAGCGTGCTGACTTCATGAAAAAAATTCATGAGAAGACCAAGGAAACTATTGAGAAGATGAATGAACAATATGCAAAACGAGCAAACAAGGGCCAAAAGAAGGTGCTGTTTGAAGAAGGTGATCCTGTGTGGGTACACTTGCGGAAGGATCATTTCCCGGATCAACGCAAATGCGAGTTGCAGCCACGTGGAGACGGTCCATTCAAAGTGCTTGAGAAGATCAATTACAATGCCTACAAGATTGATCTTCCGATGGATTATGGTGTTAGTACAACTTTCAATGTGTCCGACCTCTCTCCATACTTTGGACTATCAGAATCGAGGACGACTCCTTTTCAAGGTGGAGGATGAGAAGGACACCACAAGTATCGACAAGTCTCCAACAATTACAGGTCCAATCACAAGAAGGCGCGCCAAACTAATAAGTGACTAGGTGAACGCTAACTTAAGTCTACCTTGTATCCCCGATGACCCAACTATTCTTTCATCCCCATTGTTGTTGGTTGAACTTAGGTATCACATGGAAGAAATCCAACAACCTCTGAGCTCTTGAAGCAACCAGATTGAAGGATGAAGTTTGGAGAAAACAAGTTTCAAGTGAAGATGATGCTGTCAGTTTTTACCTCTGATGTTTCATTGTGCCACACCCATGTGGTGGAGATACGGGGCCATAGGGGTACATCACCATATGCTACATCAAATTTACTTTCCAATGCAAAAAACGTCATGTCATTTGGAGTTGTGAGTCAAAAGTTCTATCTAAACTCATGGAAGGTGTCTAGGCTGTCAAGGCTTCACGAATTTCTGAGCAGCTCTCCAACAACTCCTAAAGTTGACTGCTTATTCCCCAAAGGAAGCCATGCAAACCTGCTTAATTTTGAAACCATTTTCACATCTAGCTAAGGAGTGTTGTCCTTGCTATAAAACCCTATCTCCCCCATCCTTTTGGGAACATTTTGTCAAACCATTCAGCTACAAGATTATGCAGCAAGACTGCTAGAGAGACCTAAGAGATCCTTGCTACCTTTGCTCTTGTGAGTTCATCCGGATTTGTGAGAAGGAGCCTCTGGTTCCCCCTAATTCATGCTATACGGGTTCGACCATTTTGTGTGGGTTAGTCCCGGTTTGTGGTTCTGCGATTGTTCGGACAGCTGATTGGAGTTCTTGTAGCTCCGGTCAGCTATCCCCAACGTATGGGTTGTATCCAACCTTGGCAGGTATAAAGCTAGTTATCCCGGCTGCTTACAGCTAGTTATCCCTCCCGATTCGATCCTACGACGTGAAGATCGAGCCACCCTCGTGCGTGAACTCGTTCATCGGGTTCCCACCTATCACTAAGTCTCGACGGTGGGCCTAGGGGTATTCCTCGACAAGGGCATGGCTCCAAAAGACTTCAATCAGCCTGGTGAACTAGGACACAAGCTGTCGTGAAATGGATCTGAGTACGGGGTCTGACCTTTCCCGGGAAGCGCTTTGCAATGGCCTCCTGGGATGAGGTGCACGCATGCCATTGATCCGCCTGGAAAGAGAGGACCCCAATTTCGGGCTGGTTCATTACGCCCCATACCCTAATCGCTGCTACCCATATCAGCTGAGGGATTGTGACAGCCCAAGATTGAGACTTCCATTATCTTGTGTTATGTTCATGCTTGTGTGTTTTCTTTTGTTTTGCATCATGCATCATACTCATCATTGCTTGTTTGTGGCATATTTAATTTGTTGTGATCTTCTTCTTCTCTCCTGACCAATGCTTTTACATCTTTATCTCAAGTCAAAGCAAGCCATGCCATGATCATGTTGAGTGCATTGTCATATATATATTGTTCTTGCATCATGTGCATCATTGTTATTATTGCATTGCCATTCTTGTCATTGATACTAACGCATAGCCATACTTGTTGGTTGTTTTAGTTGTGTGCTTTTGTGTGTGATCAACCCCTACATTGTCTCTCTGTCAACTTCATCTTCTTCTACACCCATAACCCATTGCATGGTCATCTTCTTCCCTTTCTTCCTTTTTCCATTTAATTGGGGTATTTATTTTCCTGCCTCCATTTAATGTTCAACGTATTTCTTCATTGCCAAGCTCATGTCTTATGCCTCTCTTAAAATTTTCATCCATTTTGAAGTTGTTATGGACAGATTAAAAAATGCTTCAAGTTTGAACGAAATTCAAACTTGGGTTATTTTTCCGTCTTTAAATAATGCCAGGAAAATTTATTAAAATCCCTCATAATTCCGGGGTTCCAGATACATTTTCCTATCTCAAGAATCTTCTCTAATATCCCTAGGCTTTTCCCTTTTTGTTTTCTAAACTGTTTAATTTACAAACCAGAGTTTACAGAGAGAAGAAGGCCTGCCTCTTCTTACCTGAGTAGCCGCAGCCCAGCCGAAGCCTAGAGCCCACAACCCAGCGCCAGCACCCAGCCTCCTTCGCTCGCCCTCCCCATGGTAATCCACGCTGGACACCCATGCTGGGCCCGCCTGCCAGTCTCCCGTCGCCCTCCTTTTTCTTCCACCTCACGCTCCCCTCTCTCTCACAGTAACTTTGAGCAGGGGCATCGTACATGGACACGGTGGTGACCCGGCCACGCTCGAGCCCCTATAAGTACCCCGCTCCCTCACCTAGGGTTTCCCTCTTCCACCCTTGCCGCCACCAGCCTCAACCTTCCCCTGCTTCTTCTTCCTCTTCACCAAACAAAGCTCTCGAGAGGAAACCCCACCTCCGTCGATTGTTCTCGTGGCCGGTGAGCATCAAGAACCGGACCGACATGTCTTCCTGCTCCGAAAACTCCGTCCTGGTCCAATTGCGCTGGAAGTGGACATGATCCTCTGCATGATCCTACTTCAGACACCGGCGGACAGCGCCTAGCCTCACCATCTCCATCGCTTCCCCTTCCCCCTCTTCTTGATCTAGCCCCTGGTGAGCAGTCACTCCTCGCAGCCCTCCCTCTGTTCCGTTCCAGGCTTTGTAAACGCTGTCCCTCGCGTACAGGAGCTCCGTCCAGCATGTCCGCCATGGTCGACCAGGGGAACAAGTTCAGGCTCGTGCCTTGCATCATTTGCACATGCACACACACCCAACACCCGAGCCCTCCAGCACACACTCGCCCCACCGCCCCGCACCATGCGCAGCAGCACGCCCCTCACCTGCGCGCCTTGCACTGCCTCGTCTCACGTGCTGCCTCACACACGCTTTTGCCATGGTCCCAAGCCGAGCAACACTCAAGCTCGAGCGCCCTATTCGCACACGAACACGTCACCATGTACCTCCAACATCGAGGATGATGCACCGCAGCTCACGTCGAAGGAGACCCGTCCGGAAGCGCGGTACGCAAGGAATCCGGCGGGTGCTTTTGAACACCCGAAACCCCACGCGCCCGGGAGGGACCCCGTCTGGACGCGCGGCCGCTATGGGCTGCCCTAGGTCGACCTGATCACCACTAGGGCCTCGTGGATCGCTGCCCTGCAAAAAGAAGAACGAATGAAAAACAAGGAAGAAGAAGAACAAGGGAGAGGATAAAGTAAAGGTAAAAGATGTAGATAGATTTGTTCGATTGTGTGTTGTTCAATCGGCCGTCACCTCTTGTCTATATAAGAGGCAGATGGACTTCCCGTACAAGAAAAGGACTTGCCTTGCCGTCCAAATCATCAAAATCTAACCAAATTCGGACTTCTCACGACCTCCGGCACGGATGTCCGGCTCTAGCCCGGATCATCCGGCCAAGCCCAGATTTCTGACAGCAGTCTACTAATCGGGCTGTAACTTTTTCATACGAATTCGGATTAACATGATTTTTATATCAAAATCAACTGCCTCAGCGAGACGCACAACTTTTATGTTGAACACTTCTCGATAGGAGGCAGTCTTAAGGGTGTTTTGGGCTGTTTTCTAAAGTCTACAGCAGAAAAACTTGTCCGGACGTCCGGACAATTGACCGGATTGTCCGGCCTTTACCCGGATCATCCAGGACTTAACCCAGATCGTCCGGCTTCAAATTTTAGCTTCTGTTGTTTGGGTCAATTTTTCGGCCCCCGGCCGGATGATCTAGCCCCCGGTCCGGATGATCCGGCCATGCAGTGCTGCAGCGCACAGTTTTGGCCGTAGAACTCGCATACGACCTCGGATTGGGACGATTTTTATATCAAAATCGTCCGTTTCGATGAGACGAAGAACTTTGTAGTTGCAAATGTTTTCGTCCAAGGCCACCTTAATTAGGTTTCATTCCATTCTTTGATCTGATGCCAATACGAGCATCTCTAAGATTGTCATAACTTTTGCCTCCGAGCTCCGTTTTGGACCATCTCTATATCTATTTCGATCATCTTGAAGAGAGCCATCAAATGGTGACATGAACTCATAATTTTAACATCATCTCATTATATCCTCAGGTCATTCTTTGCGACCATGCCATTTTCGAGCGTCAACACATGCCCCCCTGTTTTTCGGCAAAGCTTGCGTGCCGAAAAATAAGTTGTGTCGTGTTGGTTCTAAGGACGATGTCAACACTCCATCGGCCACTTTGCATGTGCTTAGGGCGATAAATATATAACGGCCATTATTTATTTGAATCCTTGATGCAAACTTGGGTCAAACCTTCTCAACATCATTAACAATCCAATGATAAAGTTCCATAGATATGTATCTCAAGGTCGTTCTCCGAACCATATTGTTCACCTTTTGCTAGGGTTTTGCAGATAATCAACAATAAACTTTCTCAAATCCTTACTTTCGCCTGCATAAAAATTTCATTAGTGGCCGAAGCGGTGGACTTCGGTTCGACCTTACCTCTGGTGACGAGACTATGCATCGGCTATTGATAGAAATGCAATACACCATGATTAACATAGTAGCCGGATGCTTGCTGCGCCAACTCTCTTGAATTGTCATGTCTAGAAATATGAACAATTTTAAAGCAACCCAAGGTAAATTTTGCATCTAGACATACCTCAAGATAAACTATAAGTGATTTGTCAAAACATTGATAACCCTTGGATATTTGTTGCACTACTCATAACGAATCACTGAAAGCCTTAATCTGTATAGCACCTATAGCAACCAAAAGCTCCAAACCGAATAAAATTTCATATTCGGCTTTGATTATTGTGCAAAAATGTAATACGTGGCATGAGGCTTCACAAAATAACACCATATGGAGATATATGAACAACACTGACACTGTGGCCATTGTTATGCATTTAACCATCAGAAATAATCTCCATAGTACTAGAAAGACAAGGCTAATATCAATGAACATGCACCTTGTTTTGATCTCCAATTGAACTAAGGACGATGTTAGGATACTACACCGGTCATGATTTGACATATTCTTAGGGCGATAGATAAATATCGGCCATTACCATGAGGTCCGTGTAGAATTCACCCACCAAAGTATGTATAGCCGAAATAAACAAATGAAATAGCAATAAAATATTTCAGCCCCTTTGTCTTAGCAACAAAAATGTAACTAACCAAATGTATAGTGATTTGGTAATACCCTCTCATGATATAGAAAATTATGTTGCATCCATGGATCAAAATAAATCCATGGAGGGTAATTGATCATACCTAGGGATGAATTCCATGTCAAAGGCATCAATGGCATGGTTGAAGAAAATGGATGATGTGCTAACCGAAGATTTTGATGTTGTGATGCACGCCTTCGGCTTAATCGTTTGTTGCTTCCATCCTTCTCTTTCTTCAGTTTTATACTTGTTGCAATAGAAGCATGCACATCATTTTTGTTCGGAATTACCCTCTTGGGAGCCCATGCCATGTTCTTCTTTCTCAGCTCTTGTGCACTAAAATTTTGTAATTCCTTCTTTTGCCAATACGATAAGCCGAGTGGGCGTTTCGGATGTGATTTTGTTTCAACCAATGGCAACTCGTTTTGGGCCTTGTGCACCCTCAACCTCTTTTCTTCAGATTTGGCACTCTGATTTTTATCAATTGATTGCTTCAATTCTTTGCCTTTTGTAGCCAATGTCAACACTTTAATTGGCTCTTTGTTATTTGAGATTAAATCTGAATTAGCACACTTACGACCATCTCTTTTCACGCGGTAAACTTGCTTTAGCACCTCTTTCTTCTTCCTTGAGCTCTGGACCGATTCCTTATGATTGAAACGGTCTTTAACATGTGATTGTTCAAATGTTGTTTTTCTTGGAGCTGCATAATATTGGTGAGATGTTCTAAAATAAGATGGAGAGTGTTCCCTTGTATCGTACCTGTCCCATGATGGATATGGGTCAACATTAGCATAGGGAGGCATCCACGACATTGGCATTGGCGGCCCAAAATAAGGATATGAACAAGTTGCATTCAAATTCTCTTCTTGCCAATATCGATCCTTGGATTTGCGCCTAGGGGGTGATCTTGATGCTTTTTCATTTGTTGGCCGATAAGCACTATTCTTCTCACTTATCTTCTGATATTTTTCCAATAGTTACGCGAAAGTGACTTTCGGCTTTTTACCTTTGTGCTTACGTCGGCCTTTATTTTATTTGGTTGTGCTTGCACCGATCCTTGAATTTTCTTGTTGCCCCCCCCAGTCCTTGGCGTCTCCATTGTAGATTCGATGGAATTCTCGTCCTCAAGATTATGTTTATTATGCTCTTTAACAACTTCTTTACTTGAAAGCTTGATCCCATCACCTGCAGTTTTTACCTTCTCTTTAAATGGATCACCTTGAATCAGCCCATGCAAAAACCTTTTACCATCGGGACCAATTGGAATAGACTGCTCATCTCTTGGTGTCTCAACAAATTTCAATCGTCCTTTATCAATGGCCGATTTAACTATTTGACGAAACATGTTGCAATCCTCAAAATTATGCTTGGACGAATCATGCAACTTACAATACATTCATCCCCGGACAGATGGCTCAACATGGTGATCAAGAATTCTAATATAATTATTTCTCAACAACAAATCAAAGATTTGATCACACATGTTTGAATTGAAGGTAAATTTTTTATTCTCTAGCCGATCTTGTTGTGAGAACAGCTTTCGAGTTAAGCAAACGAATGGTTCAGATTTTGCATCACCCCATTCGGCTATGCATTGTGTTTTGCACTCTATCTCTGATGTCTTTGGATAAGAAACTATACTGGCATCGGTTTGCTCAGAAGATTTTAACCTGGCTTTAAATTTCTGAAACGAAAATAGTTAGAACATACATGTCTCAATTGAGACCAAGTGTAAGCCAAGTAATAAATAAGCAAAGCTACCCAATTAGATATGAGCTTTAGATAAAGTAATGCAGAAGGCCTTGGCTGCAATAATTTTTCGCTATCGATCTTTCTGAATGGTGCAATGTGTTGACCGATATGCTTTGTGACAATCTGATTGCTAACAAATAAATTACCCTTCTTCATTGGTCTCTCAATATTTCTTATGAAGATTTTTCTAATATATGCATCAACAACTAAGTCATGAGCAAATCTGAAAACGGGTAAATTAATTGCTAGACATACCTCTTCAAATATATTGGGAGAGCATGATGGTGGCGTGACTTGAAGAATATCTTGCTCCACCTTCGGATAGCTCCCCAACGCCTTGTCATAATCTTTTTCTTGATTTCGTGCATCATTAGTTTGAAGATATTTGTCCACCAAACTTTCTTCGGCTACTTGTTCTTGTTCTTGAAGCTCGTCAATTTCTATGGCACGAAACTCATAGGGCAGGAAGTAGGTTCCATTAACTTCAGAAAAATCAAGTATGGTTGTCTTGCTATAATTTCCATGCCCTTTCTCAACAATGTATGCCCCTTTGGATTTGATGGATTCGTAATATATATTACTTGATTCGGCTTTTTCAGCCGAAGCACTTTTAGTTTCCGAATCATCATTCTTTTTACCGGTTATATTAATTGGCAAGGCTTCTTTTCTTTGAGCTACTTCCCTATCAATTCTCTCTTGGCAAAGTACTTGCACCCTATCACGCAAAGCTTTAACTCTCCTCTCAATTTCAGCCCGCTCTAGATTAGTTTTCCCCCCAATGCTTTTAGGATCTTTCGGCAATGAAGTGTTAGTGTTGCCGAAATTTTGCAATTGTGTAGGGGGTGTATAATATGCTGCGGTACTACGTGGAGGTGTATGCACTGCTGTACAACCATATGCTCTCTCACCAATTCTACCAATTGATGAAGTTTCATCTTCCTGCAATACTCTAGCCTTTATTGCAGCATAATCAGGAAACAACCCCTTTTCATATTGTTCAAGGAAAAGAGCACTAATTCTCTTGTTTTGTGCCAAGCTCTTTTTTAATGCAACCACAACCGCTTCTGGAAGGGATCACTACAAAAAAAAGACACATCTGTGACATTTTGGGCCGAACGAATTATTTTCTGTCAGACATATGACACTTCTATGACGATAATTGTGACAAAACCCGGTATCATCATAGATATGGTGGGCTCCTACTTCTATGACAAAAAATCATGACAGAAAATGGGCTTTTCGTCCTGGGCGGGCCGGAGACGCAGCAGCATGACATTCTTTGGGCCGTCCATGATGGAAAAAACCGTGGTAGAAGCGAGGGGGAGGAAAATTTTGGGGAGTTCCCAGTTACGGTGGGAGGTCGGGGGCCGAGCGATGTGCGTTTCTCTCGTACATGTACGCGCATGTGTGCGAGGCATTGGCTCTAACTGAACCCGATCGAGGCGTTGGGCTCTAACTGAACCCGAGCGATTGCACTGCAGGCCACGTGTTACTGAACCCGAGTTATCGATCGATGGCTGTTAACTGAACCCGATCGAGCGATTCCTTCGCTACTGCTGCTAACTGAAGCCGATCGATTGGATGAACAGTGAGTGTTGCGGGGGGGGGGGTTGGATGAACAGTGAGCGGTGGCGTTGCCTCTGGATGAACAAGACCCCGTGGTGTGGAGGGCTGGATGAACAGTAGACGGTGGAGGGGTACCCATGGAGGGGTGGTTGAACAGGACCCCGTGGTGTGGAGGGCTGGATGAACAGTAGACGGTGGAGGGGTGCCCGTGGAGGGGTGGTTGAACAGTAGCCGGTGGAGTAGCGCGCGGTGGAGGCTGGATGAACAGGAGCCCGTGGAGGCTGAAGGAGGTCGACGGTAGCCCGTGGAGGCTGGAGGAGGTCGACGGTGGAGATGAACAGTGTCCCGTGGAGTCCCGTTTTGCGGTACGCCACACCCCTCCCGATGAACAGGACCCCCATTTCGACCGTAGGAGGTCCGTTTCGTCCGTTTTGCGGTACGCCACACCCCTCCCGATCAACAGGACCCCCGTTTCGACCGTAGGAGGTCCGTTTCGTCCGTTTTGCGGTACGCCACACCCCTCCCGATCAACAGGACCCCCGTTTCGACTGTAGGAGGTCCGTTTCGTCCATTTTGCGGTACGCCACACCCCTCCCGATCAACAGGACCCCCGTTTCGACCGTAGGAGGTCCGTTTCCTCCGTTTTGCGGTACGCCAGACCCCTCCCGATCAACAGGACCCCGTTCCGAACATAGGAGGTCCGTTTCCTCCGTTGTGCGGTACGCCAGGCCTCGTTTCCATCGTCTGTTCCGTCCAAGCCCTCCCGATGAACACGACCACGCATTCCGTTCCGACCCAACCGGTTGCCTCCCACGCGTTCCGTTGCCTCCCGATAAACACGACGCATTCCGTTGCCTCCCCATGAACACGACGCATTCCGTTGCCTCCCCATGAACACGACGATGACACTGTTTCTCCGTTCTGACCCAGCCATGTACACGAGCCCTGGCCGTACGTATGCGCGAGTAGGCGTTCGAGACCCTGCCCGTATGTATGTTCGTGGCCATATTTTCTTTCTTGCACCCTTGCCGCTGTACGTACGTGTACATGCTACGTGCGCGCCTCTACTACGACACGTGCGTGCCTCTACATCGACCAGTATATATGTACGTACACGTTCGCGACCAGAATGACAACGCTACGTACGCTTCGACCAGGTGGGTCCCGACCGTCAGGCACTTCCTTGCCTGCGAAGATGTAGCTGGTGGGTCCCAGCAGTCAGGGGGGCGAATTGTTTTTTTTCCCGGACGCACTTCCTTGCGTGCGAAGGTGTAGCTACTGGGTTCCAGCAGTCAGGGGGGAATCGTTTTGTTTTTTTACTGCCCGGATGCACTTCCTTGCGTGCGAAGATGTAGCTGGTGGGTCCCAGCAGTCAGGGGGGCGAATCGTTTTTTCGGACGCACTTCCTTGCGTGCGAAGATGTAGCTGGTGGGTCCCAGCAGTCAGGGGGGCGAATCATTTTTTTTCGGACGCACTTCCTTACGTGCGAAGATGTAGCTGGTGGGTCCCAGCAGTCAGGGGGAAACGTTTTTTTTCGCGAAACACGGTGGCCCATCCGGTTGGTCCCCGCTGTCAGGTGGAGGAATAATTATTTTGTGCGTAATAAGGAGGCACTTCCTTGCTGCGGCCGTGGACCCAGCTGTCAGCCTCTGCACGTACAATCCACGTCCGATGGAAGCCATTCCTTGACCACGTTGACCACGCCGCGCCGAGAGCACCAGGGTGGTGGACGACGGCGAGGCCTAGGAAGGGGACGACGGCGAGGCCTAGGAAGGGGACGACGCGGAGCCGGGGAAGACGCGGCAGTGGATGCCCACGCGTAGAGGAGTATGAGGGTTCACTCGTTCGGCTGCGTTGTGAGGCTGCCGTCGCCGCAGAATAACAGGGGGTGTGGGTGCGTAGAGGGATGGCCTGGCCAGCGGTGGGATAGGGGGCGGTGAGGCCTCCGCGGCATCACAGCTGGCCACGAGCGGCAGGAGCAGGCGGCACGACCGGCGCTGCTTTGGGAGGCTGGAGCAAGAAGACCAGAGGTTGAAGAAGCACTACGGCCGTTGGATGGACATCGTACGGTCACTAGAGCTAGAATCGTTCATATATTGACTAAAGTTGACAAAGGCCTCAGCTTCCCACCAAGGTGGGTCCCAGCTAGCAGGGGGTATTCATTTTTTTGTGCGTAATAAGGAGGTACTTCCGGTGGGTCCGAGCTGACAGCGGGGGGAACGTTTTTTTCACGAAATACGGTGGCCCGTCCTGTGGGTACCAACAGTCAGGGGGAAACGTTTTTTTCAGGAAATACTGGTGGCCCGTCAGGTGGGTCCCTGCTGTCAGGTGGAGGAATAATTATTTTCCGCGTAATAAGGAGGCACTTCCTTACGGCTGCCGTGGACCCAGCTGTCAGCCTCTCCACGTACAGTACTCTTCCGATGGAAGTCGGTCGTTGATCACATTGACCACGCCGCGCCGAGAGCACCACGGCGGTGGACGACGGCGAGGCCTAGGAAGGGGACGACGCAGAGCCGGGGAAGACGCGGCAGTGGAAGCCCGCGCGGAGAGGAGTACGAGGGTTCACCGCTTCGGCTGCGGTGTGAGGCTGCCGTCGCCGCAGAATAACAGGGGGTGTGGGTGAGTAGAGGGATGCCCTGGCCAGCGGTGGGAGTAGTAGGGGCGCTGAGGCCTGCGCGGCAGCACAGCCGGCCACGGGAGGCGGGAGTAGGCGGTCCCGCCAGCGCTGCTTTGGCGGCTGGAGCAAGAAGATCAGAGATTGAAGAAACACGACGGCCGTTGGATTGACATCCAACGGTTACGTCTGCTAGAATCGTTTGTTGACGTATATAATAACTAAAAAAATCGTGCATACGCGTCAACTAAACAGGCCCACAAGTCAAACCACTCCCTCTTTTTTTAATAATTTATATATAGCGCATGGCAACTTCTTATGCAATTTATTGCAGTCATTTTTTTGGTTGGCCAGGGCCAATTTCGCATATTTCCGTGGGTTCTAAACTATTTTTAATACCGAAATGTCGAGCCAGATTTAAAGTACTTTGAAGATATATTTAAATTAGGTTAATGCCTAGTGAAATAGGAATCTGAAAATGTAAAAAAATAAGAAATTATAAAGTAATTGCCAATTTGTCATCTGTTTTTATATTTACAACCCATTTCATTTTACTTTCAAGATTTGCAGGCGTCTTGAAAGAGTTGCAGCCCATCAGGGCGTAGAAAAATAAGTAGGCCTGGATTGGGTATTCTTCAGAAAAAATAAACTGGGCTCATTTTCACAAAGAAAAAATAGCTGCGCTGGTCACATGGTGAACATAAAATATAAGCCTGGGCTAGACAGGCCACAGCCCAGTTCAAACCCTGCTCCGTCTCAACAATACCAAACAAAAAAATACTACTCGAGTAGCTACGTCCCAGGTGTCAGCCGATCTTGTGCTGTTCTCTTGTCTATTGACTATATACGCTCACAATGTCGTGGGTCCCAGATGTCAGGAAAACACTAGGAGGAAGCATTTTATTTTTCCATACACTGACGTGGTGGGCCCCTACTGTCATCCTCTCCACGTACTTTGTGCGATTCCTGTTGTTTGTTGACCATGTTGACAACGTGAGAGGGCGGCGCCGCGGCGAGCGCACCAAAGCGCGCGGAGGACGTCGGCGTTAACGATTTAGGAGACGGTGGGGCGGCGATGCGTGCGCTGAGGCGCAGCCAGCCGTGGGAGGCGGAAGCAGGCGGCCCCGCCGGCGCTGGTTTGGTTTTGGCGGCTGGAGGAAGACAGGACTGAAGAAACACGACAGACTGTAAAAGCAGCAGGAGTACTTAACAACCTTAACTGAAACCAGCAGGGGCACTTAACAACCAAAGCTGAAAGCAGTATGAGTACTTATACAGGTTCAACCGTACAAAGCACGCCTCGAACAGTGCTACTTTGCCTACAGTTAACCAAGGGTGAGGCCGCCACGCCCCAGGACAAGGCCCAGGCGCCATCCCGCGCATCCACAACCTTCTGAAAGCGGCTTCATCTCGCAACATGGTCAATAAACAGGATATTCGCTTTAGAGCCATGGAAAAGCATGAACATAATCTTCTGTCCTATTCTCCAAGATGGACGGGCCTTCATTATTTGAGACCACCCATGAATAAGTATCTTTTCACCTCCAAGGGGAATTGAGTAGGTCGACATAAACATCATGTTGTGACCAAGCGCAAGTCTGACCCGACCATGGTCAGGCATCTGTATAGGAACAATAGAACTCGGCAGTTCCTATTTCAAGAAGATCACAGCTGTAAAACTGTGTATAAGCAATAGTTTATGAACAACATATATAACAGAAAACAACTCGTACCATAAGTTTCTCGACACAGTTGGACCTGTTCAACGAGTGCAGCTGATGAGGTGCAAACTAGCGAGATGCTAATTCGCGCGTGTAGATGGCCCGATCTTTCACGACGATGCTTGATCAACAGTTCGTCCCCCTGTTCCTCCTTGCAACCTTCAAGATAATTTTAACCCGCGTACGAAAATACACGAATAAAAATAATGACCCCCTTGGATCAGCACGTAGGCGTCGATGTGATGATCAACCCTCCGTCGCTAGTAAATTTCCACGATGGGAAAATCACAGATAATACACAAGATATGGCCGCCCGTAACTCGGACCTTTTTCTGTATATCTCATACTCGAAATAAAACTCAAAACTGATCTGATTACAAGGCCGTAGGCTGGCTTTTTATATGCCAAAAAATAGTACGTCAACTTTAAACCTAGATGCTTAGACTCCAACTCCCTCACGTCATGTGCTAACTAGGAAAAACAAATCCTCACAAGAAAAGGAAAAGGACTCACGTACGTGCTAGCTAGCTAGCTCGTTGACTCAAACAAAATGATAAGAATCTAACAAATCTGCACCAGGATTCTACCTATCGTAACTTGATACGGAGGGGTACGAGAATTAGGCTCCACCGAAGCCAGCGCTGGCTCCGCCTTAATCTCCTGTATTTTCTTGTAAGACGCATGGTGCCGTTTTGATTCCTTTTTATTCTGAAAACCAATTTGATCTCTTGCCATTTTATGCGTACGTGACTTTTCTTCTCTCTTCTCTTTGATCAAGCATAATTGTACACCTTTAGACTCCATGCGTATAGGCCTATGCACTAATGTGCCAATGACATCTCCTGGTTCTAATGCATGCGTCATATAATTGGTCTCTGGTCTGCTAATTGCCAAATTGATTCTTGGCCCACAAAGTTCACGTACATGACCATCCTTTCCTCGATGAAATCTGACCGCTTGCATGGCATTAGTTTTTGTAACATTTTTATGACCTCTCTGCTTAACTGGCTTAGCTTCGATAGAATTAACAACTGATGATGCCATGTCCGTATCAGCAGCAGTGGCACACATATCCCACGTGGCCTTCCACCATTGAAACGCCCCACAAGGACCTCAAGACGATCAATAAAGTGTAGGAACTTGTGGATGTCGATCCAGTCAACTTCAGTGCCATTAGTAACAGCCGAGTTATTACAGAGTAACAAACGAGCAGACTGCTTAACTCTGAAAAAACCTACACGTGCCACCAATTATAAGAAAATATTAGTTAGAAGTAGCATCTTCGTGAGAGATTCGTTGCTACTTCTAAAGTTAAATTGTGATTAGTTAGACAGAATAGGTGGATTAAGAAGTAATCGAGGCAACAAGCAAGAACCAGATACAAAACTAACATGGATGAACAATTGGAACGACGTCGGGGTGGCAGATCGCAGTGAAGATGAGACCAGGTTATGCTATTTCCATCAACATTCGTGCGCCAACTTTCAGTCCGTAAAACTTGAGAAAGTTTATCCAGGTTCGGCCATAAAAAAACAACGATCTTCTTGGTTCATGAACCCAACTCGGAACTTATATCCATGGCTTGTCTTCAATGTGACCATTAAACTAGTGTATTCAGTTGTGGCAAGGCCGAGCATCTTGAGTACATGTGTTCTGGCAGAACAAATAATACACTGCAGGAAAAATAATATGAGAACACAGCAGGTTCAAAAAACCCCCACCCTCCCGGATAGAAAAGAGGATTCTAGGAACATACTGTGCGCGTTTCAAAATGTTGTGTTAGGATGAGAAGGAACAAGTGTGGCGTCTCGCCGAGGGCGCAGAAACCTGTAGGGTACTCGCACTTTGGGCACTGCAAATGAAACACACTAGATTCAGTAGGAAGAAAAATGCATCAATGGCGGCGGCTGCCATCCTAGGATTACCTGCGACCAAGGGACTTGGATTTATCGGGGATGGATGAAGAATTCGTACCTGGTTCTCCATGAGAAAACCCTATGCAATCGCCGAGAGGGGGTTTTCTCTGAACAAGCAGACGAGGGAGAAGGGGATTCAGGCCCAGTGAAATATTGCCGCTTCGTCCGTCCAGTTTACTGCTAAAGTTGGAAAGGGGGGTTGTGATTTGACGGCTCATTGGGCATTACTGCGGCGCTATGACCGGGGTGTGTCTACCATGAAGTTGTGCACTCTAACTTGTGCATATGGCACGTGGACCCCGTTGCCGGTTGCCCCACATATCAGCGAAAGGAAGTAGAAAGACAGGAGTAACTAGTTACACATAAATATATTTTTTGACAGAGAGATACTCCCTCTGTAAAGAAATATATAAATCTTTTATATCACAGGCTCACCTTGCCGAGAAATATACTCCCTCTGCAACGCACGGGCATTATGGGGGTTCAGCTTTTTTTATGGGGGTTCAGCTGAGAATATAATTCTCAGATAGGCTCACGGTTCTGGACTTTGGGCCGCAGGCCGACCCTGCATGTTTGGGGGCCCATGTGTTCTACCTCAGCGCTTTTCATATTGCAAGAGATCGGTACGACGCTGGTTTTAGATGCTGTCGCAAGGCGAATACACAAAATTGAATAAAGCACGGCAGCTGTTGGAATGAAATCGAACGACAGTTCCTAACCAGCAATCAGAGTTGCAATTCTATCAACGATATACCATGTGATAAATAATACTGTCGTACTACTTATACACACAGGACACTTGTTTCACCATGCCAGATTATTTCATCAAAATCTCTCGGAGGATAGATCAGTTCGGCAGTTGCGTGCTGCTACTGAAGAATTTCAAAGTTGATTTGGACCAGCTCTCCTTGCCGAGAAAGTTCGATTTTGACATCATCCCCTACCGCAAGATATGATTAGATTTGAACCTTGACCATCCTTTAGCATCAATCATCATGTGACCATCCTTTGTACTTACGGTATATTGAGCAGGTTCATTCACACCAAGGCCGCGCATGGTAAGAGAAACTTGGCCGCTGTCGCCCGGATTGTTGAACGACTCCCTCGTTGCTCTAGGAATTCTCTGTTTGCAAACAAGAAGACATACCCAAACAGTTAGATCAACACAGTGAATCATGTGAAACAACATGGAAAGAAAAAAGAACGAAGCACTTGGGCGGCCAATGCTTACCAAGAAGGTGGACATGTCGGTTTTTGTAAGGACTTTGGTATATGAAGTGCGAACTGCAGCCCAGTCTGTTGCCGGTGCAACTGCACGGGCCGGAGCAGATGCAAGTGCAAGTGTTGGTGCAGGTGCCGAAGCCGCCGCTGCTGCCGGAGATGGTGCTCCTTGTAGAGCTGGTGCCGGTGTCGAAGCAGGTGCCGGTGTCGATGCCCGACCCTTCGGTAGATCAGACTGATCCGCTGACGCGGTCGGTGCCCAATCCTTAGCTGGATCAGACTAAGCTGCTGCCGCTGTCAGTGCTAGAGCAACTGCCCGTGCTCGATTTGTGCGAGACAGCGGCGATCGTGTCTGGTCTGCTATGATCAGCTTTCTCACTTGACTAGGATCCGTGACCGTGATCCAGTTTTTTTCTTCATTTCTTTTAAATGCGAGAAGGACTAATTGTGGTGTTTTTGTTAAACCAAACTGCAGTTCATCATAGGGATTCAGCTTGTACTCCGACAACAGACTGGTCCAATTTTTTCCAGTAATATAAGTGATGGACAGTGCCTTCGTTACTGACACGACATAAGAAGTGAAACCTGCAAAAATAGCCATCGTAGAGCAAACCAAATGGTTTATTCTGTGATGAATGTCACATGGCAAAACCTGCATCGTAAAATTGCAGGAAAAGAAAGAAAACATGACATTAAATCAATAAGATTTAGACAATAAATTAATAAGATTTACTTGATGTGACACGAGTGAATCCTTACCAGGAAATCACTATGTTAAAGTACTAAACAGAAGATTGATCGTCCAACTACGCGTGGCATGCAGGGGCCCCGCCTACTCCCACAAGCAGGACAGTCCAAAGGTCGTGACAAATCGTATGGACCAAACATCCATGGGACTGGAAATCCTGGTGGGTGCGATAAACCCTGCAATGCATACAGATATTGGAGTGTAACCATAATTGATAAACCGTCCTCGCAAAAAATATGATCTGGATACTTCAAAATATACAGACTGAATTGAGTGGACAGACATTAACATAGACATTAACATAGACCGTTCACACACCAAAAGCGGCAGTACTAATAAACAATACAGGGTTCACAAACACAAATCAAGTACTGGACAATAGTACTTACTACAGAGAAGCAAAGTTGCACTAACTAAACTCTGCAGAATATTTCTTGCCACTGACCTACGGGATGAACCCTGCATAACTGACTAGGCCATGGACTTCGTGTGAGATGTCTACATGCACCATCACAATCTTGTCAACCTTGGAGAACCTAACAGAGTGGTCTTTCCACTCATAAACATGATGATGAAGACATGCCGCATCAGATTTGTTGGGAAGCTTTACAAGAACCACACCCTTCGTAATCGAAGGCACAGCCAGGAAATTGTTGTGGTCAAGTACAGCCTCGAGAACACGCCTGAAAAAATGCTACAGGAAAACACTAGTTCAGGACACATGGCGACAAGGACACAGCAGCTGGATAGTTCAGCAGTAGAACTCATCATCAGGTCTTCCAGTTCACACGGCATGACTTTGAGAACTTCATCTCCACCACGGACCTGGTTCTAATTCAAACAGAAACCATATTTTATTACTACCTCCGTTCAGAAATATAAGATGATTTTTGATATTATACTCCATATATGACTACATATACGCACATAAATGAGTGAACAAAGACACTAGAACATGTCTTCAAAGGCATGAGAGCAGAGGGATTACATGCAATATCCATAACACAAGTTACTGAGGCAAATATACCCTCTTAAAAGGTAGCATTGATGTTCATAAAGTACTCCCTCCGTCCCAAAATTCTTGTCTTAGATTTGTCTAGATACAGATGTTTCAAGTCACATTTTAGTATTAGATACATCCGTATCTAGACAAATCTAAGACAAGAAATTTGGGACAGAGGGAGTAGTTGAAAGTAATCTATAAGAAATCAGTGTCAACCTCTCGCATGTTTTGGTCAAAAGAGGAATTTAGAACCGTCATTTGGCACACTAAAATCACATGCAAGATCACCCAGAAAGTTGTACTACCAGTACTAGTACTGCGTGTTAGATGAAAAAACACGATCAAGATCGAGAAAAATATCGTCAACAAGAGACATTACCTGGACTTGCTTAATGAGGGATCCCGAAGAGGGGGGCTTGGACAGGGCGATGGCTTTGAGCTTGTCTGCGGTTGTCTCAGCAGGGTGCTTGCGCTTCTTCGTACCATGAGCCTCGATGGTTTTGGCCAGAGCCATAGACATCATGTCGGCCGGTGCTCCGGCGTCCATCCAAGAGAGGAAGCTGAGAGAGAAGAGTGAAAGGAGGAACGAGATGAGGGAGAAGCGAAGCAAGTGGGGGTTTTCTTCAAGAGAGGAAGCTGAGGGAGAAGAGTGAAATGATGGTTGCTTCGTCCGTCCAACTTACTGCTGGAAAGGAGGGGGTTTTGTGATTTGACGGCTCATTGGGCATTACTGCGGTGGTTCGATCGGGGTAGTCTACCGTCACTCTACTACGGAGTAATTTAGTGCATGGCTGGTGGACCTAGGTGCTGGTTGTCCCACACATCGGCGAAAGTGAGTAATTTAGTGCATGGCTGGAGGAGGATCTGCACGGTAGAGCGTGTCCACTATTTTTCTGAAGAAAAAAATGATTACAGCAAGCGTTTCCACTTACGACGGAGGAGTGCGAAACACGGCAGCCACTTGAACATACATAGTGCTCCTACTACTAGGCATGTGCAGTGGTTCTACGTCAGTACTACACAATCTTGTTGCTAGTGTAGTAAGATATGACGATAACAAATGATGTTGTGCGCATGTCAACTACTCCTATATGTAACATAGTACCGCTTTTTCGACTGTCCAGTCAAGAATGAACGGTGAGATCAATGTTAACAGAACTAGGTCCACAGCGCACGGAGAGTACGGTGCTACAGTACTCCACGAAACATGAACCATATAAAGCACGAATAGTGTTAGGCAGGGTGTATGAAGGGTGCACGGGATGGGAGCAAAAGTTCCCTTCTCGACCCACTTTTGGGTGTTTGGCAGAGTGCATGAAGGGTGCATGAGTCCACACTAGTAGGTTGACAAAAATACACGAAGAGGAAACAACTATATTGAGATGAGAATGCAACCAAACACACCCACACGCTTTGTGCTACAGTGACTGATCTGCACCGTCTGAGTTTGATCCAACGGTCATGTTGCGCCGAGACATGGACATGCCCATGCAGAGGGCGCCTAAACACCACCGAAGTCCCTCTGCTTCTCGAGGCGCACGACGTTGGTGATGCAGGGTGCAACCGCACGCAAAGCTCGCTCCCGGTCGACGGGAGCCAGCTCGTCAAAGATGGCGTCCAATGGCACGAATGGATTCCGGTGATGGAGCCCTGAAAGGATTCGCCCGACAACGGCGACGGCAGCCCGCAACCCCTCCTTGTCCAGCTCAGCCCCCACCATCGCGCGGAGACGGCTCAGCTCCTCGGAGATATAGGTGAAGAAGGAGACCAGGTCAGGAAGCTGCAGCTCATTGAAGTCGACCGGGTGGTCGAACGGGTTTAGCCCGACGGCCGACATCGTTGCGCTGACACGACGGTAGGCATCGCGCAGCCGCAACACGTGCGTGGCAACTTGGTTCACCAAGTGGATGAGGCGATCCTGGACCTCGTCACGATCGGCCCGCTCGCGCTCCAGCCGGCTCCCCTGACGGCCTATCGTATCTCCCGCTTTCTGCAGCAGCGCCGCCGACGCCTCAAGCATCTTTGTGGTGGATGCCTGCCGCTTTTGAAGCTCAGTGAACTCCCGCACATAACGGAGGAGCATGGCACTCCTCTCCTCCTTGAGCTCACGGAGCACCACGTCCTTGGCATGGAGCTCCTGTGTCAGGCGCCTCACCTCGGACTCCGTGATCTGCTGCGCTGCCATGGCACCAGGTAGAAGCAATGGGGAGAGGAAGCAAAGGGGGTGAAACAGCTGAAAGGCAATGCAATCTACGGGAAGGTGGAGGGAGCGGGGAATCTTTTGGTTTTCACCACGGTAAAACACCAGTCAACGACTTCTCACATCAGGGAGCAGTGGGTTTTTACAGGCGGAGTCATCATGACTAATTGCTGCCGCGCCTGCTCCCGTCAATCAAAAAATTAAAAATCCTGCCGCACCCAAACACCAGAGCAACGCCGCGGTGGATATTTAAATTTACCTACCGGCAAGTAGATAAAAAAGGGGTGAAAAAACAAATGTGGCGGCGGCCTAGCTAATCGGTCGAACTAGCCCAACTAGCTAGCCACCGTGCTTCACTGATGTACTCGGCGGGAAAGGTGGTCTTTCATGATTTGACGACTCATTTACTTGCTTCGGCGCTACGACCGAGGAGGACCCAGAAAACGTGCGGTAGGGCATCCCACGTCAGGACGAATATATGCGTGCACCACCCGGGAGGACCCCGGAACCGCGCGGTAGGGTGTGCCACGTCTCAGCACGGAGGAAAAATGTGCGTGTAAAAATATACTGTATCAGACGTAGTACCTATGGTTCGACATCGGGACCCAGCCAGTCGGTCGAAAACACCCCACTAGCCACACAGCTTCATCATGCAAACGTGGCACGGAGGATAGATGTGGTTAGCTCCGTCTCGACCAGCCACAACGTCTCTTGTTCTAGGCAATTCTTCTATTTTCCAAGATTTTTTTAGTTCTAATAACACCACGGCAAGCTAGCGCCGCTCTTCGTGTGTGCCCGTGCAAAGGTTAGACGATGGAGAGAAGAGAGATTGAGATCGCAGACCTGGGACCCACCAGTAAGTGAGACAACGGTCATGCACGTGTTGACGAGGCACTCCCTCTACTCTACTCAACGCAAGTACTGTATAAAATCAAGTTATGGGACAAAGCCAACAACCGTACGCTTTTTCAGGCTATCGACTTACGCTTTGTAGTCCAGGTTGCCAGTTCGAATCTCGTCTTTCATATTTGTTAGTTTTAGGTCCAAATTTGATTAATGACAAGTGGGACCCCTGTGTGTTGTTCCGATATTTCAGTGTAGGATGGTTTTTTTGAACAAACACTTTGCGCAGTTAGACAAGTAACGGCACGAGTTACACGTATTTTGCAAGTTTACGAAAAAATGACAGCGGCATAGAATATCACATCCACCCCGCAGCTTAGATACTATGGTGATACGAGTTTTTACACCGTTGGAAGTGAGATCCAATGGGTTGGGAGTAGTCTTTGTAATTATGCGCAATTTCCAAACTCTCCAAAGGTTTTTTTTGCAAATAAAACATTCAGGCCTCGTGTGTGCCGCTGCATCTTCGATCCAACGGCTCCCCGGTGCTCATATTAGGTGCTCCTGGTAGCTTAATTACCCGCTACGGTGATATGAGCATCTAGGTCGTATGATCAGTGATCAGATGGCACATGCGTAGTACTTGTACTTTCTGCGCATTCCCAAACTCTATCAGCCGTATATTGCAAAAACATTCAAACCTCCTATTTGGGCCGTTAGATCTCAGTGAACTCGTATCACCATAGAATCTACGGTGCGGGAGCACCTCATCCTCTCCCGTGCGAGAAAACATAAGGTGCTATCGCAGCTTGGATACTACGGTGATACGAGCTTGGAGGTCGTTTGATCTGAGATCCAATGGCATCTGAGCAGTCTTTGTGCTTGTAAGCAGTGGCCGAACTCTTTTGGGGCTTTTTTGCAAAAAAGCATTCGAACCACCGAGGAGGTGTTGGGTCACAAATCCAACGCCTCCGAAGAGCTTGTATCACCAAAGTATCTAAGGTGTGGTAGCACATGATATTCTTACATACAGGAGAATATGATGTCCTCCTTCATCTTAGATGCTACGGTGATACGAGCTTCGAGGTCGTTGGATATGGGATCAAAGGGCATCTAAGTAGTTTTTGTACAAATTGTGTGCAATTCTCAAACTCATCAAGATTTCCTGCAAAAATATTAAGACACATCATGTGAGCTGCTATATCTCAGATCTACAAGCTCCAAGCAACTCGTATCGGCATATAGCATCTAAGGTATGGGGGCACATGATATTCTCCCGGGGAGGAGGGGTGGGGGGTGCACAACCAATCGGTGGTTGGGAGGGTGGGGACAAATATAATCTAAAGAACCCTAAACAGAGCTCCACAATTTTATCTAAGGTCGAGGGGTTGACCCCCGATAATCATAGCTCCGCCTAAACACAAAATTTGCATGTACTGTAGTACTAGACTTAATATTCATGTTTCAGTTTCATGTTCATTTTAAATACTGAACTGAGGACCATGGATGTCTTACATTTTACTCCCTTCGTTCCTAAATATTAGTCTTTTTAGAGGCTTCAAATGGACTGGCACATACGGATGTATATAGACATATTTTAGAGTCTAGATTCACTCATTTTGCTCCGTATGTAGTCACTTGTTGAACTCTCTAAAAGACTAATATTTAGGAATAGAAGGAGTATTTTTGAATTTGTGTCATACATGCATGGTTTGGAAAAATAGATGCACTATACTTATTGGATCGTTGTTGTGTTCGTGCGTGTGTGTCTTTGTGTGTGTGTGTGTGTGTGTGTGTGTGGTCATATGCTTGATACATACAAAGTTTTCTCACCTCCATATTGTTCATCATTTAAATTTGAATTTGTATTGGAAAACTTACTAGGGATACCATGAAATGTGAAATCCACGTTGAGATCACTATATCACAAACTCACTCTAATTCAACAACTCGTCATAAATCAATTACCACGTTGAGATTAGTATTTGCAAGGAAAATACGGGTATTGTAATACACATAGATTTGTTCGGAAATTTAAAAGGTTCCTTTCGTATTCTCGAATGGTAGGACCCAACGGCGTACCAGCCAAACCTTGGCTCGTGTTGATCCTAAAAAAACCGGGCTCGTGTCCTTCGGTGGCGTGCGTGGTATGCACATTAGGCAACCCCAAGCAGTCGAGCCTCAGCGTTTCAAGTCGAAATATCTGGCGGCCAGAATTCCAGCCCTAAGAAATTCCCCTCATGTCCCCGGTCCATAATGACTACCGATGAACAACGGAGGGATGCTTTAGTAACTAGACAACGTTACCTACCGTGCCGAGCACGGTTCAATTCCCTCGGTCGCCGCTCGTCAAGGTCACCCGTCAACTGCATTGCCTAGTACTACTACTACTACACCAGGATGAGCACATAATTGAGCCCGTTTGTTCGTGCCTAGTACTTGAGTTAATATATCAGGCAATGCACTAGTACGGAGGGATTATCCTTTTACTCTGCATATATAACTTGTCTGAAGTCTAACTAAGCAAAATGTTTGACCAAATCCTTTCTTAAGAAATACAACAGGACAGATGTACGGCTTGAAAATTTATTGCATGATGCAGGTTATCATATTGTTTCGAATCCTGGATCTTAAATTTCAGAAAATCCAAAAGTGAGCATAAATTCTTGAAACTAAGAATGGTCACGTGATATGGCACAAATATTACTTCGTAAGTTTTTTCTTCAATTTGAGACAAACTGCTTATGACAAGTTGCACAAATGAAGAGCCAAGGTATTTTGGAACAAAGACCTATCATGTTAAGGCGAACGCTTTCAGTATTGAAACCGTGGGCGTTTACATGACGCCACGAGTCCCCGCTTCTCATCGGCAGGTGACGTCCGAGCAAGCGTGTGAGACGACGGGAGGCATGCGAGCAGACCGCTGCGCCGGCTGTCAGGGAGGCGTGCGATCAGACCGCTGTGCAGGCTCACCGGGAGGCGAGCCCTTTGACCAGGCTCCGCCGCCCACCGTCGTCCCAACTGGTCCCACTTTTAATGTCGCCGGCGCCGCAGTTTAAAATCAACCCCGCACTACCCGGTATCGCTACAATCCTCTCTCTTCCTCTCCGATTCTCCTGTCGTCTACCTCCAACTAGGCTGACATAAACGTACGCCATGTCGCATCACGATGGTCTGCCCTTAGTGTTCCAGTTTCCTGAGGAAGACACCCAGCCGGAGTCTCTAGAACATAAGGCGCTTTGGGACGAGCTTGAACTGGCCTTGCCGGAAGACGTCGCGCCTGTCCCCGCTCCCGTTCCAGCTCCCGTCGCCCCGACTGCGCCAGCGCCCATCCCCGTGGCATTGATGGGCTGGGAGCCGCACATTGTCGCCGAGCTTGATCCCACGGGGTTCCACGAGGTCCCCGCCGACTTTCACGCGCCCATGCACCTGCCAGCGCATGCGCCTGCGCGTGCACTGACGCGCACGCCCGTGCCGGTGCCCGTGCACCTGCCAGCGCATGCGCCTGCGCGTGCACTGACGTGTGCGCCCGTGCCGGTGCCTGTGCACACGAATGTCTCCGCCGCGCCATTGACAGCGCATGTCCCCGGCGGGTGCCAGTGCCCCCCTCAGCGGCATGGATGGCCGTCGTCGACCGCTTCCTTGCACCAACGCCAGTCGCCTCCTCCCGCCAGTTGACTCGCTCCGAAGTCCAGAACATTTTGGCCTTCCTTGAAGTTAGGCCAACGTCCAGGAGTACGCCAACAACGGCGCAAGACGCCGCCGTCGCCGTCGATCAGTGGCCCGACGACACACAGAGCACGACAGAGGAGCCGCTTCCCACCGCGAGACGCCCCTGCCGCCGCCGCGTAATCTAAATTTGCCATGAAAAACATTCGGATTGCCATGCTTAAAATCCGAGCGTTTATCATTTCCGTTTATTTTATATCAATCGTCGTATAATTTAAAGTCGGAGTCAGACTGAACGAAATGTATGGTTTGATCGATTGAATGTTCTGCTAGAGCCGTATCAAATTAAATGTAAAACGTCATCAAGCCACATGTATTCCTTGTCATCCAACGACCTAGACTGCTTCAATGTCGAGCGCTCAACACGTTTAGCGTGCAGTTAATTTCATGCCAAAAATAGTGCTAATCACATGACAACACGCAAATAATATCCTAGTAGTTAATATCCGCATGCACTTAATATACTTCCAAATTAACGTGCATTGCACGTACACACTGACTAGTGCTGATAGTACATGAAACTGGTGCCGTGACTTGTGAACGCGTCCAGATATGGTCAACGGCAACATCGCCCGCGAGTTCTTCCTGTTTGCCCGTGCGTCTAAACGCAGAAGGGGAGGAGAGAGAGAGAGCACACATGGAACCCACCAGTAAGTGAAGGCGAATAGTACTAAAAATAATATTACATGTTATCCATTAATTAGGCTGTGGTAATATAAAAACATTATGTGAACAAAGGGGGTACAACAAACATTGCTATTCTACGTATGTTGCCTATTGACGTGCGGCTTGAAGGCCCGGTCGCATGTTCGATCCTCGTCCTTTATTTTTTAATTTGTATATGGGTCCAAATTTGTTTCATGACATGTGGTCCCCTCGGTGTGTAGTTTGTAGCACTTTAATTTGTGGGTCGAAATTTGTTCCATTCCAAGTGGACTATCGGTGTGTAGTTTTGTAGCGTATTTATAATAATTAAAGAGAACAACATAGTTTTTTTAATAATACCATGGTGCGACGTTGAAGGCGAGAAAGGACGTGCGAGAGAGCGATGACCTAGCCAGAGGGAAATCAACTAGGGGAGTTCGTGGGTTGCAACGGTGTTTGGAGTAGTTGTGGGCCGAATGCTACGAAAATATAATCTAAGCCGACCGGAATAAATGCCTACACAAATTAATCCGGTTGGAGTGCCCCTCGCAATGTAAATAGCTCCGGCTTTGCGAGGGATGGAGAGGTAGTAGCTTCAACGCGTGGAAGATACGGTGTGAGAAAGCAAGGTCAATCGAGAGACATATAGATAGAGAGACAAAGTGAGTGTGGTTCGACATTCATTGAACAAATATATATGCTCTGGAGAGATATTGCCCGATTGAGCTGTTTGGCAAGGGTGAGGGCTGTAAGATAGAGCTTGAGAGATGATCGAGTCACAGACGTGTAGATATATTTTGTGCGTGGGAGGAAGCAAGGTCAACCGATCACATAGGGTCGCCGTGCGATCGAAAGAGTGAGACGGGTTGGAGAGAGTGACCTAGATAGACGATGTGCGTGAGAGAGTATACAATGTGAATAGGTCGAATTGGGCTCAAACATGGTGATATATCGTTTTTGTCCAAGAAAGAGCGAGGTCAATCGAGACATACGGAGAGAGAGAGAGAGAGAGAGATTGAGTGAGCGTGGCCCACCATGAAGTCAAAAGAGTGGCGGCGGCTTGGATGGACTGACCTAGATAGACAATCTGCGTGAGAGAGTATAGAGTGTGTCGATCGAGACCCGAACAGGGAGATATATCATTTGTGTGTGAAAGAAAACGCGGTTAAACGAGACTCAGATAAAGAGAGCGAGATTGAGCGAGTGTGGCCCGCCGTGTGGAAGAAAGAGTGAGACAGTCTCGAGGGAGTGACCTAGATATACAACGTGCGTGCGTGCGCACGAGAGGTTGGGGGGCTATATAGGCAATGCATGTATTTAGCGCGAGAGGGTGAGAGGGAGAGGGGGGGAGAGAGAGAGAGCTCGGCATGGGGTGCAATGGCGGGTGTGTGAGGTAAATACATTTGGTAACAGAGTGGAAAAAGGGGTTGTGTAGTTGAGAGACTTAGAGATCGAAACATGGAGAGAAAGAATGAACGTGTGTTGGAAACCGATAGCTTCCTAAGGTGGTTAGGAGAGGAAGATTGACCGGTACAGGAAGTATGTAGCGTTTGTGCGGGGGGGGGGGGGGGGGCTAAAAACAACATTTGAATGTACATAGTACGAGACTTAATATCGATGTTTCAATTCGGTGTACATTGTAAGATTTGAACCGAGGACCAGGCATACGGGTAATTATTTCGAATTCGTGCCATACTAAGTTTCAAAAAGTTGACAGTGACTCAGTTTGTTGTGCTATTTTGTAGGTCATATGTTTGAATCCATCCAAAAGTTTTCTCACTACCATGGTGTTCATCATATACATATGAATTTGTATTAAAAAAGTAGCGTGGATACAGTGAAATGCGAAATCCACGTTAGAATTGGAGATCGCTACGTGACACACACTCTAATTCAAATAACTAACTACGTGACACACACTCTAATTCAAATAACTAATTATGTGACACACACTCTAATCCACGTTAGCATGGGTACCGTTTCGATATTTTTCAAATAACTCCTCATTAATTAATTTATAGTACTCCCTCTGTTCACTTTTATAAGACCTTGAAGACATTTCAGACAATGTGCAAAACAGTTCATTTTAAGTTGTCTGAAACGACTTACAAAAGTGAACGGATGGAGTATCTCGTTTCGAATGACTAATTATTGCAAGGAAAACACGGGCATGGTAATACATACAGATTCGTTTGCAAATGAAAGAAGATTCGTTTGCATTCTCAAATGTAGGCGCACCAGGCAGACCAGGGTCGTGTCGGGGTGGACGCTGCTTCGGTGCCTTAAAGGCAACTGCCTTTGGGTCACTGACATGTGGGTCAGCCACCTGTTGGGCCCACATGTCATGGACACAAAGGCAGGTGCCTTAAGGCACCGAAGCATAGTCCTGTCGGGGTGGTCGCATGTGTCGGACGAACGCATAGCACCCAGCCACCCACCCCCTCCCTCCCAAAAAAAGGACGACGACAATATAAGTTCGCGCTTGCATGTTTCGGATTGAAATATCTGGCGGCCCCAATTCCAGCCCTGCAAAATCTCTCTTCTCCACCGTCCCCTTCCGCGCCCAGATTGCTCAAATCCTAATTCGCCACCAACCCTCGAATCGCCCCTCGTCTCGTCTCTTTCCCCACCGTTCCCCACCTCTGTGCCGGACGACGACGACGAAGACGACGGTCGCACTTCACGACCGCACCGGAGCTACCTCATCTACACCCTCGTCCACCCCACCGGGTGGTCCACTGACAATGTCGGCCGCCGCAACCGACGTGCCTCACAGACACCGAGTTCCACCATATCAGGTGCGCTTTACCGACGCCGTCTCCCAGCTCACCGGGGCTACTTCACCGAGCACATCGTCGCACCTCCGCCCCCCGAGGCCGTTGGGGCTTCACCAACGGTCTCGTCCACCGCATCGTAGCGCTCCGCTGCCACTCAAGATCTGCATCCGTGCGCGGCCAGCCAACGCCAGTGCATCACCCTCAACGGCTTTGAAGTGACTCACACTCTAGCTAGGCGAGCATGCCCAAACGCCGGCCCGAACTAGGTATCCACACATCACTCCCTTGTGCACTATTTCGACGATGTTTGGATATCCTTTCACTGCTCTCTTAGCTTACACGCCTATGCAACTCTGACTTTAACTCTTATTTCTTCTGGAGATATCATCTGAAACAAGCAAATCCATTTTTTAGCGAAGCATGACGGCGCTACGGGATCTGGTACACATCCTGCACACCCGTATAACCTTGTAAGTATTTGTCCTCCGGTACAACATCAAGGTCGATTCCTCTTATTTGATCAACCATTCACCGTGTCAAAAATGCAGAGGGGGATGCAAGGAGCACAAGGCCTGCACATCCAAGCAAGTGGTAACATGGACTTGTACATGGAACATCCAAAGCGCAAGCAGAGCTGCAGTGAGCCTGTACAACGAGCTAACGTAAGTCCCTGCATTTCATTTAATTCGTACTGGCATTCGTGTATGATTTGTGTGCAGTGGCTGATCCACGAATTCAAGTTACCAGGGGCGAAAATTTAACTTAAAAAATACGAAGGCACTTGCACTTCGGAAATCAACATAACTTGAGAAATGTGAAGCTACATGCACTTTGAAAACCAGCTACTGATCCAAAGTAGTTCAGATTATAAACACTAAATGATGCAAGCACCAAAAAACACAAAATGCAACATGGTGTACAAGGACTACAAACATGGTCTGTACCTGCTTGAATTATTCGTTCTCTGGCTGAAAATATCGAACTGTAATTGCACGTATAACCAGTGCGCAAACTGCATATCAATATATCTATCCTGCACAAGTATGCCAATAGTTTCAAACAACAGATTAGAAAATTATTTATGCTATGTTGTCATGATACGGGGACTTTCTGATAGATGGCCTCGACGTTTCCTCAAGCTATGAAAATGCACTATAATTTGCTTGTCATCAATGCCTGCAAATCTCTGTCTCTCTCAACATAGTAGATCATCATTAGACACTAAATCCTTCAATGAGCTTGCAAAATGCTTGCATTAGATCCCTCATTAGACACTATATGTTCATCATCAGGAGCATGTAAAATGTTTGCATCAAATCCTTCATTAGCAGTCTATTCATTAGACACTTCAGGATCAAGAACAACATGAGCTTGTATGTTTGCACCGGAAACTTGATTAGATACATTAGATTCAGTCTGTTCAGTATTGATTGGGGGAGTTATAAAATAAGTAGAAATTGGTTTCATTTTCTCATAGATTCCCTACATACAAGCAGTTTTACAACACCGTTAGGTTTAACTATTGGCCAGAAATTGAAGAGTTGAATTAGATATAATCAGGGATGTGATGTACCTGCTCGTTGCGCATGCTACTCTTGCAAGCTGCGACTGTCCGTTTGCGCAAGCTCGATGGCATGCCCGTGTTGCCGCCGCTGCCTCCCACGCAGGCTACACCCAGGGTTGGATCTTCATCTTCTTGTCCTTCCGTTTGGTTGAAGCCCGGCGACTGCCCTCTAACGAGGGCGCGAGGAAGTGCTGTGTCGGTCTGTCCAGCGGCGGCTAGGTTAGGAGCGAACGAGACTGGAGGCTGGAGCGAATGAATTGGGATTTTTCCTGCTGTCGATCGATATGGGAGGCGCTCGTTTGGGCCGCGAGCCTGCTATAGGGCCTGCCTTGCACTTATGTTATTGGCCCGTCCAAATTGAAACATTTTTCTTCATTTTTTACATTGCCTGCTCGTGTGTTGGGATGAACAAAACTAGCGTGGGCCAACCTGGACGACTCAAACTAGGTGCACACTGTCCAGCCACGTGAGGCGGCCGCCCATACCAGCCCCTATGGTGGCATCGCCCCTTTTTGCGTGTATGATTGGATAGTGAAAAATATTCCAGTGGCGCTTTTGATTTACCCACAGAATGGTTGAATTGCTTGTTTCTATGAACTGAGTTCGCCAATAATGTGAAGGATGCCAGTCTTTTCATCCTATTATAGATTGCTTAGATCTCGATATGCCAAAAGTAATCGCATGAAATATACAGTAAAAGCCAGTGTGATGTGTTTGGCTACAACTAGTCTGACTACACGTCCTCATATAACATATCAAGGACGCACCATCTTACCAGATTAACCATTCGACTTACCCATGCAGTGTGGGAAGAAAGAAGTATTGGGACTGCGTATCCAAGCAATTGATGCCATGGACTCCTTCGTACAACCTTGTAAGAGAAAAAGAAGTTGCAGTGTGCCTGTACAAAGAACTAGTGTAAATTCAGTTACCTGCTTCTCGGAATTTTAGTTAGCCACTTATTGCAAAATTGTTCAATTACGTTGCTTGGATTAATTTAGTTTGCTACTGATTACATAATGGCACAACCTGTTAATCATATTGTAGACTGCGCCTATCTATGTGTTTGATACTTACTGTTAAGAATTACCTGTTTGCCTTAACTTAAATATCTACTTGTTTGTTTAACTGCTTTGCTGCTGCAACAGTGGGTTACAATGATGTTAATAACTACTTTTTAGCATCCAATTGAAACTCTTTAATTCCTTGTTTGTTTAATTGGTTTCCTATTATAACTCCCAGTTGAGATGTTTTGCTAACTTCAACTTTTCTGAATCCAATCGAAACTTTAATGACAAAACAGGTTAGCCCAAGATCAAAGAGCGAGGTCCCCATGGACGTTGCATCATCCCACAGCAGTGGCACCGACCCAATCGTGCATTATGAATTGCCAACTGCTAATGCTCTAGAGGCTAAACTAGTGGTAGAAAGAGATTCTGCTTCTGCACTTAGAGTGAAGTTGACATGTTGAGGAAGCAAACAACACAATCACAAGCAGTACTCAAGACAACCATTAAATATTTGGTGGATTTCAAAACGAAGCAAGCTGAGACTGACCAGATTGTTAAGGTCCTGAAGGAAAAAAGGAAATTAAATTCCTACTTGGTAAATCATAGGTGAAATGGTCTTTCCATAGTTGAATAACCTTTGTGTTGTCTGTTCATGTAATCAATCAAACCATTTGTTTTAGAGATCATGTAATAATTGTTTTTTTTGTTTTTTGGTTTGTAATTTTATTTGAGCACAAGTCTGTATTAATTGATAAGACTCGGAGACATTTCATTTGGATTGCTGTGCCAGACCTACAAATATGCCAATCAGGCTGAATGTGCATTCAGCAATAGTAGTAGTATAGATGGACCGTAAGTGGCACGCATCAGAAAGGGCCAAGATGCTGGCTAAAAAAAGGATGCTGTTGTAGCCAAAATAAAGTACAGCGGCCTGGCTTACGTATGTTAGTTGATATTATTGATCCATATACTCTATAAGTGTTTATATGTCTGTTAGTTTTGTACATTCTTGGTTGATTGACTCGGTATTTGAATCTTGATACATCGCTTGTGTACATATCTTAATGGGAGTACACATTATGCTGCGTGTGACATTTGAGTTGGACATGAAGTGTTCCAAATATTCGAATTCACCTTAAACTGGATTCTAGTTTCTGAATTTGAGTATCGGCATTTGTAAACCATATTCATATATGACAGTGGAATACATCTTTGTCGTCCTTTTGAAGATATATAAAAACACATAGAATGATTTATAAAGATTCATATAGGAATACAAAATGGATTCGAATTTAGTTGCCAGGGTAAACATGGATGCTTATTGTCCCAAAATTCGAAAGAAGCAGCGAAATGTCCACTCCCACGTTGGCTGCCCGAAGCCAAGTGTTTGGGAGATGGAAATTACTGTCTACCCATTACACGGACAATCCATCGGCCAGATTTCCACTGCTCTAAATAGGGGTAGGTTAGTAACTTCAATTAGACGTGACACGACCACCTCTGAGCCCATTCCGACACGGTGGGCGTCAAACATGGGCGGCAAAACTCATTTGATTCAAGCTCGTCCGAAAGACCTCTGTTTCTCCCTCCATTCCTCATTCATACACGGTGGGCGGCAAAACAAACTCGACTCGGCCGAAATCGATGTAGGCAAATATTTTCAATAGGGGCAGGTTTGTAACTTCACACAGACGTGACACAACTGCCCTACCTGTCAGCCCCGTTCATACACCGTGGGCGCCAACCATGGGCGCCAACCACCCTCTCCTCGCCCGAAATCGCTCTGGGCAAATATTGGTGAGATGCGAGATTACCATCCTATCCCCAACCGATGAGACGTCCAAATTTTAAACGGGGGCTAAGTTCGTAACATTCCCATATTTCAGACAGGCGCGTCCCAAAAACATGGTTCCCCATACCTATCCCTCCATTTTCCCATTCATACACCGTCCACGCTAGAACACCCCATCCCCACACCAGCCTCCGTCCGCCACCCCATCCATCGCCGCCGTCCTCCACCACATCCATCGCCACCGTCCTCCACCATGCCGGAGCGCCTACCAAGACCGCGTCGTCCACTGCTAGAGATGGACGTTTCTCATCCACGGCGACGGACCAATAGCCTTGCATTGCGTCCTCTCACTTCATCGGCGCCGTCGTCCTCTTTGCCGGGGCCGCTCACACGACCTTCTCTACCACCGCAACGGGACTTATCCCCCAATGCACCCGTCTACCGTCGCAAATCTGCTTCAACGCCACCGACAGCCATTGCACCCCCGATGCCTACACGGTGCCGCAAGAGAGGTGGTACTTCATATCTCCGCGCCGCCGTGCCTACCTTCCTAGTCCGTTCAGGGCTCAGGCGTGCAGCACCCACCAAGCCAACCCGATTTGTCCTGAGATACATCCTCAACACTCAGCAGCCACTCCTCATCACCCATTTTCTAATTGATTCATTACTCATTAGGCAGGACTGTCATTAGGGTTTGTTGTGTGCTCAGTGCTACCTACACTTAATGGTTCAGATGTATTTCGGTAATCTTTAGTAACTCTAAAGTTCACAGGGTTTTCAAAATTCCGGCCCTCGGAACAGAAACTAGTCATTTTGGATTGTTGGTCGTAGTGACATTGACCCAGATTACTACTGCAAGCCAGGTTTGTTGACAATTTTACTTGTCTTTCTTACTCATTCGATATAATATCCAATTATTCACGTCGATTAGTTGCAAACAATAAGTGCTAGACAAACTTCTTCATTCAGATTTTGGACGGTCTCTTACTGCAGTTACAGTTATGCATACTTGTCCTAGTAAGCTCACAAGTAAATGATTGATTCACTACATCTATGCTTGCCTTGTCATATTTGTTGTCAATATTCTTTTAGGGTGGACCACCATGTTTCTAAATACTGGAACCGTAGACATGAGTGAATAGTATTTCTCTATGTGATCTCTTCCATCATGTGTGGGTAACGAACACTGCATTGTATAGAAAGAAAGTGTTATTTCCAGCTTTTACATAGGTTTCGATCTTTTACATGGAATACAATCTGCCTACTTGCTTTGTGTCGCACTACCAACACTCCACCCTTGAAGCTAAACATTACGCCACTCATAATTGCTTAGTTTATTTGTTCAAATACGAATTTCATATGATTCTAATGTTCCTACTTCAGTTTTGAAATGTGTGCCTGCCTATTATAGAGACATAAGGGGTTTGTATTTCTGTGTGTGGTCTGGTCAGCATGGTTGGGGAGGTGAACTTCGCATATGCAGGGGTTTATAGGGAGACACTCTCCGAGTTCAATCCGCAATGCATTCCATAGATAATCTGACTACTTTTTATGTTTTCATGAATCTCAGATTCTGAACAGCATCATAATGATTATGAGCTTGCGCGCATGAAAAGAATAAAGCAGAACAATGCCATGGTTGTCAAACTTGGCATTAAGGGACTGAAATCAAGTCTGGATGCAATGCAATGCAAACGCTCTCCACCTACAGATTCATGCTCAGAATATGATCCTAACAGTGATTCTGAGCTAGAGGGAGACCTAAATCAATGTAGCTCCCTAGTGGAGGAGTCAGAGGAAGATGCCCTATCTTATTCACCCATCAAGGTACCTGCTCTAACTTTCCAAGGTTACATTGCTCACACATATCTTGCAACTGATGCTTTGCATTGCTTCTACTTTGTTGAACTGCCATTAGCTTAGTTTACACATTGTGTATGTGAATACGCCCTGCCTATCCATTTTCAGTACATATTCCATCTGTCAGCATACCATATTTATCTATTCAAATGTTGTTCTTGTGTATCAGACGTTCAAAAGGAAGAGGGCGATTGCTGATCGTGGAGGAGCACAAGCAAAGTATTTGGAAAAGGTAGTGGCACCTGATAAATCAAATAGCCCATTAGGTGTAGTTGCAATATCACCTGACCCACAAAATACCCCAAATCTAGCAGACTCTAGCCCTACTACACTGGTCATTTCTAATACCCCAAGTCAGTAGACCCCAACTGCAGCAAACAGTATGATTATGCCAGTTGACATAGCACCAGCTGTACGACGCAAAACCCCCATTCTAGCAAAGAGTACACCAAATCCAGTTGCCAGATCCCTTTTCGAACCAGAGAGAGCCCCAATTGCAGCAAATAGGACCCCTGTTCCATTTCTTCCCAGTTTAGTAGACGAAGCTTATGTTGTTGTCAGGAACTTTGTGTGCATCTTTCCTTCATGGAAAGATTATACCGCGAACACAGAACAATTTCTAGTCTTCCTCCGCAACTTACGCGTAAGTAATGTACTAATCTTATTCATGGTCATTACTGCATATGTTTCTGCTGACAGAAGACACAAGATTTCATTCTTTTAAATAGGCGAGGAGCAAACTGGATTGTGATGACGAGCAAGGGTTGGTTGCGCTTTTCAAGCACTCGTTGATGAAGTATCGTTCCTACCTGAGGCAAGCGCACTTCGATGGCAAGCCTCTGAACGAAATTTCTGTAAAGTCTCCGGTGCTACATTTATGCGACGGTGACTGGAATAATCTTGTTACACATTGGTCTCGGCTGCAGTGTAAGGTACTGTCTATGATATCACATCAAAATTTGAACTACATTTCTACATTTGCCTTAATGTCTCACTTGTACGAAAACTGTTAGCAGAAGAACATTCGTTCTCAAGGGACGACATAATCTCGCAACTATACTACACACTGCATTGCTCTTGTGAGTACCTCTTGCCCTATATGACCATACTTACTTTCATAGTTGTTTGATTATGTAGCATCATTGCACATGTTAGCCTCGTAATCGTCCATTTGGTGGACATTATAAGATCCGTATGGACTCTTACATAAATTTAGAATCAACCCAATGCTTTTGAAGAGGTTTAGCTCTGCATTCCTCTTGTAAGGACTGAACGTGGTCTATCACTGTACTTACATTAACAGCTACTCCCTCCGTCCCATAATATAAGAACGTTTTGTACAGTACACCAATGTCAATACACTCTTGTATTATGGGAAGAGGGATTGGTTCATTTTGTAGCATTCTGCATCTTATCTCCCTCGCCCACCATTTACTAAAAAAGATCAGATCTATATTTAATCTTACCAACAAGTAGAATACACAGACAATGCCAGTGCAGAAGTGTAGCCCATTCCTCTTGTCAGTACATTTTGTCCTGTAACGCTTGTACTTCCAGGGATTGGTAGTTGACTATGTAGCATCAATCTGCATCTTATCTTCATTATCCTCTATCCCTTCCAGTATTATCATATCTATAATTACTCTCTACAAAATGTAGAGTACAGGCAATGCTTATGAAGAAGATTATGTGCTGAAATTCTTGAGTTATCCTTCCGTTGACATGGAGAAGGGCATTATAAAGCTGGTGTTAACTGTTAATGTAAGTCAGTCCTTCTAAAGCCTTTATCCTCAACTGCTGTTTAATTTGCTCATACTCCCTATCGTTTACTACTGTTTAGTTTGCTGTTTCTACCAAAATGCATGTTCGTAAGAACCGTAAGTTCTAAGTTTTACTTGTAAAACCAAATTCCTTATTCATACCATGCACATTACTTAATACTCCCTATATGTATGCTTGTTTTGTGGATCTATAATCCAGTGTGTGGTGAAGCAGCCCACGTTTGCACCTTGTCATCTCCTGTTTTATCTTACTGATGTGGCTGATGATATGAACAACATGCCATGCACATTATCCAAAATAGATACAATGATTTTCTTTTCCCTTCATCTATGCTTGTTATGTTGACATGGTAATCCAGTAGTGTGGTGAAGCTCCCCGCATTATGAACAATGCCAAATTATGCTATTGATATTTTGAACTTACTCTTTATTTTCTAATTTGAAATTGGATAGAATTGACAGAACAGTTATCATCTTTGTTTATACACGTGCAAAACCTGTCATATCTCTGCTTTGTTTCAGGGTGATATGCCTGATGGCATGCACAAGTCTGCTGAAGGCTGTGAGACAAACCCAACATATATTGCAGCAAAGAAGGCAAAACATCTTGAAGATAGTGAGACAACCCCAAAGTCTTGTCTTGATGCAGTGTTCAAGTTACTTGAGACTAACAGTCAGACAAGCTCACAGAATTCGTTGTCTGAATTAGTTCGACCTCTTCAATCCCAAGTTCTAGCAGAAAGGCATTCTGCAACTCAACTTCGACTTGAAGTCCTATCTCTAAGAAAGATTGCAGAGAACACCAATGAGAACCTCATCGCTAAACAGCTACACCTGGAAGCTATGACCGACATGCTAGACCGGTCTCACAGCCTTGCTCAGCAGCTTGCGCAGCAGTTCCCCCACAAGGCTAACCTTTCTTGAACTATCTTGGAAGTGGTCTCGGTTCAGTATTATTTTGTTACGCTGCAATGGTGCCCAGTTTTTGTAATCTGCTTCTTCGTTGCGCTTTATGATCACTGGTGGCGAACTTCGATGCCCAGTGGATGTAATATACCTTAAATCCTTTATTGTAGAGTGTAGGTTTATTCTTAGTTACTATGCCGTAATTTCTTTATTGTATAGAGTAGGTTTGTTCTTAATTCCTACTAGTTACTGCCATCATTCGCTATTTAAAAAAAATCAGATGTAGTCGACCGGACCGAAACATTCAACTCTAACGGGCCAGGTTTTTAGCGAGCCACAATTGGGCCGGCCTGCGTCTTTCTTGGGCCCGAATGATTGGGGCCTTCACACATTGCGCCAGGCCCAAACTTACACCGGCCTATATTTTAGTTGGGCCTTTTGTCGACCCAGCGCTTAGTTTGGCCCAGGTAGTGTTGGGCCATTAACAGGCTGAATATTGTACTGGCCTGTTACGACCGAGATGAAACCACGGGCCTTTAGCAGGCCAAAATGCATGTTGGGCCTCAATTTTCACTAGTCGTCGACGGGCCTTCAGCAGGCCGAAATGTAGACCGGGCCGTTTTGGGCCCAGTTAGCTCACGGGCCGTTACCAGGCCGAAACATATCTCGGGCCTTAGTTGGCCCACTGATATCATGGGCCTTTAAGAGGCCGAAAGCTTAGCACAGGCATCAACGGGCCGAATTACGCGACAGGCCTTTAACAGGCCCAAAGTTACGTTGGGCTTAACTGTTGCCACCTTTAGCACGGGCCATTACTGGGCCCGATGTCCCGTTGGACCATATATGGCCCATGGGCAGCACGGGCCATTCCCAGGCCGAAAGTCACACTGGGCTGAAATGGGCCCATGTCTACATCAGGCCTCTAACAGGCCGAAAGTCACTGGGCTGTAGTTGGGCCCAAATATTCGGCGAACAATTAACGTGCCAGATCTGGCTTCGTGCCGCAAATGGGCCCAAATATTGGGCGAACAATTAACGGGCCAGATCTGGCTTCGGGCCGTAAATGGGCCCAAATATTGGGTGAACAATTAACGGGCCAGATCTCGCTTTGGGCCGTAAATGGGCCTTTATTAAGCAGGCCGTTATTGGGCTGGCCCACTAGTACCTGATTAAGTTCTACGGGCCTTTGACTGGGCCGGCCTTTTTAACCTATATGGGCCTCTGTTGGGCCCAGCCACGTGTCGACGTATCATCGGCATGTCTCCTCCAATGGACGGGTGACATCTGGCCCAGTGACGAGCTGGAAGGTGTTCCCTTCGGCCAATCAGAATTTTACACGTGGAAATTTCCCATTGGTCAGGGCTGTTAACGGGTTATCGGATCCAAAATCCGACCCGATAGCTTAACGGCGTTCCGTTACGGTGGATGCCACGTGTCGGTCACCCTTGGCGAAAGCACTTCTGTGACGCGCGATTTATCGCCATGGAAGTGGACACTTTCATGATGATAATTTTGGTAATGTCATGGAACACTTCTACGACAGCACAGGTATGACTATCTTGATTCTGTCATAAAATCGTCATGGATGTACACGCATGACAAAAAACACGACCTACTGTGACAAACACGTATCATCACGAAAGTGTATTTTTTTTGTAGTGGATTGCTCCGCAATACTTTCAGATTCTTTCGGCAATGATTCGTGAGTGTTGCCGAAATTCTTGAATTGCATAGAGTATGCATCAAAATTCTTGAATTGCATAGAGTATGCATTATATGCTACAGTATTTGATGACGGCACATGTGTTCTTGTAAAATTTTCACTTATTCAGCTATGACCATGAAGATGCGGGGCCGAATTATGAACACCTACAGTTGCATACGGTGCTGAAAATTTACTAACATGAGGTGTACCACATGATGGTTGAGGGTAATTGGCCGAATAACTAGTAGTAGCATGGCCAATCCCTCTATCCACCGGCACGTTTGGATTCACATATTGCAAATTAGTTGCCGATGAATAAAAGGGTAAAATAATTTCTTGCATGACATTGGAAATTCTAACATAATGTGTTTCGAATTTATTAACCGAACTCACCATGTTGTTCATCGGCATATGGATTTGTAGGGTTGCCGATGCATGGGAGTTGGGATACATATGTTGCATGTTGCTAAAATTATATGAAGTAGAATCATGGAGATTTTGTTGCATCGGCCCTTGCACATAATTAGATGCATGATTGATAAAGCTAGGGCTAGCCAATACATTGTGCTCATTAGATGATCTAGCAACAACATATGCATTATTTCCATCTATATATGTGAATTGGGTATTCATATTATCTTTGTAGATTGCAAACCCTAGATGACGATCTCTTCGTAGCAAGAACGGCCGGAGACCGTTCAAAGCTTCGTCCCCAGCGGAGTTGCCAAAAAGTGTGTTCGCACACGAACACGTCACCGTGTACCTCCAACGCCGAGGGTGATGCACCGCAGCTCACATCGAAGGAGACCCGTCCGGAAGCGCGATACGCAAGGAATCCGGTGGGTGCTTTTGAACACCCGAAACCCCACGCGCCCGGGAGGGACCCTGTCTGGACGCACGGCGGCTATGGGCTCCCCTAGGTCGAACTGATCACCACTAGGGCCTCGTGGTGATCGCCGCCCTGCAAAAAGAAGAACGAACGAAAAACAAGGAAGAAGAAGAACAAGGGAAAGGATAAAGTAAAGGTAAAATATGTAGATAGATTTGTTCGATTGTGTGTTGTTCAATCGGCCGTCACCTTTTGTCTATATAAGAGGCGGATGGACTTCTCGTACAAGAAAAGGACTTGCCTTGCCGTCCAAATCATTTAAATCTAACCAAATTCGGACTTCTCACGACCTCCGGCACGGATGTCCGGCTCTAGGCCCGGATGATCCGGCCAAGCCCAGATTTCTGACAGCAGTCCACTAATCAGGCTTTAACTTTTTCATATGAATTCGGATTAAGATGATTTTTATATAAAAATCAACCTCCTCAATGAGACGCACAACTTTTGTGTTGAACACTTTTCGATATGAGGCCATCTTAAGGGTGTTTCGGGCTGTTTTCTCAAGTCTGCAGCAGAAAAACTTGTCCGGACGTCCGGACGATTGCCCGGATTGTCCGGCCTTACCCGGATCATTCGGCACTCAACCCAGATCGTCCGGCTTCAACTTTTAGCTTCTGTTGTCTGGGTCAATTTTTCGGCCCCCGGCTGGATGATCTAGCCCCCGGTCCGGATGATTCGGCCATGCAGTGCTGCAGCGCACAGTTTTGGCCGTAGAACTCGCATACAACCTCGGATGGGGATGATTTTTATATCGAAATCGTCCGTCTCAACGAGACGAAGAACTTTGTGGGTGCAACTGTTTTCATCGGAGGCCACCTTAATTAGGTTTCATGCTATTCTTTGATCTGATGTCAATACGAGCATCTCTAAGATTGTCATAACTTTTGCCTCCGAGCTCCGTTTTGGACCATCTCTATATCTATTTCGATCATCTTGAAGAGAGCCATCAAATGGTGACATGAACTCATAATTTTAACATCATCTCATTATATCCTCAAGTCATTCTTTGCGATCATCCCATTTTCGAGCGTCAACACGCCCCACATCCCTTCGCTTGCGCGCGCCAAATTCCCTTCCAAAACCCGCACGCCCACCGCTGCCTTCTAGCCGCAGCCGCCGCCGTGTTTTTCTTGCCGGCTTCACCTCCAGGCACCTCCATGTGTTCACTGGAGCAAAAGTCCTTGCACCCCGCTTCATTAGGGGTAGCGCCCTCCTTCAAATCAAACGAGCAGACTCTACTTGGCGCCTCACCCTTTTAACCAGGAGGTCTTGGGTTCTAACCCCAAGCACCCCAATTCTACCCCCTTTTGTTTTATTTTGCACACACACACACACACCTGCATGGGCCAAATTTTAGTGCTGGGCCGTACTATGACCAGGGATTCGGTCCAATGCATCCTTTGATGTTTTTTCTTTTGTCCTATTTCCACCTAGGCCAAGTTTTGCATGCATTTTGAATGATTATATATTTTAATTGGTTAATCCAAATGAAACATGTCATATATGCACAATGCTTAGAATTTTGTGCAGTTTCATAATTTGTAACTCCCATCCATGTTAAAAGGCTTAAAATTGTTGTTTGCATTAATTTGCACAAATGACATGTTAAAATGGTTTATTTCATAACTAAATAACCGTAGCTTTGAATTAAATGAACTATATATGTAAATGGCTTAGAAAAATGTATTGATTAACATGGGGCACTTTATTATCCTGTTTAACAACACTAAAATTGTGTTTTAGGCAGAATTGTAGCAAGAAATATGCACATGGGGATTTTCCGGAATTGTTGTTTGTTGTTTCCGGCCTCTTTTAAACTTGCCTAGATAGGTAGTTTTACCATGCTTCTTCTCTTGCCACGTTTAAAAACATTTAATATCGTTGAGTAACAACATTTAAACTGTCATGCATACTTGGTTGTGCATCATGCCATGTTTATGCTTATGTGTTTACCGTGTTGCTTGCTTCTTTCCGATTGTGCTTCTTCTCGATAGTTCCCGGTACCGTTGCGATTGTGAGAATTCGTTTGACGATGCTTGGTTCATCTACTTCATGGAATCGATCTTCTTCCGGTTGAGATTTCAGGCAAGATGACCATTACCTTGGATATCACTACTATCTTTGCTTTCCTAGTTGTCTTGATGCTATCGCTATGCTGCGCTACCTACCACTTGTTTGTCAAGCCTCCTACTTTTTCGGGATACAACCTCTAACTTTTTCCACCATCCCAGCAAACAGTTGTTTGGCTATGTTACTGCTTTGCTCAGCCCTCTTATAGCATTGCTAGTTGCAGGTGTAGTTGCAGGTTGTTCCATGTTGGGACATGGATATGTTGGGATATCACAATATCTCTTATTTAATTAATGCATTTATATACTTGGTAAAGGGTGGAAGAGTCGGCCTTTTTCCTGGTGTTTTCTTCCACTCTTTCCGCCCTAGTCTCCGTCATACCGGTGTTATGTTCATTGATGAGCGCTCCTAACACATGTGGTTTTATGGGGACCCCCTGACCAATCATTTAGGATAGAACTCTTCCAGCAAGGTCCAACTTTGGTTTTAAAATTTGCCAACATAATAATACTGGTAAATAATTAATTTGCATAGGGAGTTAGCGCTACCCGAGGATTCTTAATTCCACATAATACAGGGGGCCAATGCTGATGGTGCTGGTCCAAAATGGCAGTAGCCTAGGACACCAATGGGCATGCCCGCCGGAAACTTAGCTGATCCGGCAGTGGCCTGAGAGGAGATACGTGCGGCTCCTATCGGGGTGTCGGCACGCCGGGAGGTCTTGTTGGTTTAGTTTTACCTTTGTCGAGAGGCAGGTCCATCGGGATTCCTTATCGTAAGCATCATGTTCTTCATGGTGTGAGGATGTTCCATCGGATGCGCATGGTAATTTATAATAGACCACTTGCAGCAACCCTGCAGGGTTAAATCTTTTCGGAAGACGTGCCCGCGGTTATGTGGCGACTTGGAAATTTATAATATCTAGTTGTAGAGAACTTGAACTAAACCGAAAATAAAATACACCAACCACGTGTGTAACCATGATCGTCTCTTTTCGAGGGAGTCCGGGACGAGAACACGATGGGGTTATGTTTGACTCGTAAGTAGTTTAGGATCACTTATTGATCATTATTAGTTTGCGACCATTATGCATAGCTACTCTTCTTCTTCTTGTACTCATAAGTTAGCCACCATATAATGGTTAGTGCTTGCTGCAACCTCACCCTGTATTCATTCCATACCCATTAATCTTTGCTAGTCTTGATACCCATGGTAATGGGAATGCTAAGTCCTCGTGGCTCATAGATTAGTACAATAACAGATGCAGGTACAAGTAATGCGATGATCTGACGATATAGAGATGCTTGCCTGTTTGGAGTTCTTCTTCTTCGATCGAGTGATAGGTTCCTGGTCGGTGGCCTAGGCTAGCAGGGTGGATGTCGTTTGTGTTTTTTGTTCGATTTCATCCGTAGTCGGATGCCGCTCTTCCGTATGATGTTTGATGTATTCATGTGGCAGTTGTATGCCTTATGTATCCCCAACTTTTATGTACATGGTACGATATAATGATATCCACCTTGCAAAGCATTTTCAATATGCGGCTATATCCTTGGTGGGACCTTCGAGTTCCTCCCAGATAGGATCGCATATTGGGCCTGACAGGGATGGGGCGGAATGACTAGTCCACGCAAATGAGCTCCTGTAAGATCTCTGTATGGATGAGGTCGACTACAGTGGCTACAGGATGATTCGCCTGCTCTGAATGCTGCTATAGTGACGGTATCGCATCGCAGACCTCTTGTGTACGAAGAAGGGACATTCGAGCATCCAGGTTTTAATGTAATGCTTCGAGAGTTATCATCACAACACGACTGCAAGATGCTACTAACATGACACATGAATCAAAGACCCTTCGACGAAACTGTGTGTGATGCATGAATCACAAACAATGTCATAATAAAACCATCACCAATAGGACGAACTATGTGCGATGGCGGAGACATGAAGCATGATTCAGATTAGAGTTGCATGTGCGATATGTGGCATATAGTTTATCCATATGAACTGTTTGCTATGAGTTAGAACAATAGAAACATCTGGCAGATCAAGGTGTTTGTGATATACGGCATATAGTTCACCCGGATGAACTGTTTGTGATGAGGCAACACAAACCAAGGTGTGTGTGTGTGATATATGGCATACAGTTCACTCAGATGAACTGTTTATGATTAGCCAATACAACTAAAATGGTCAGCCAGATCAAGGTGTGTGTGATAGATGACATACAATGCACTTGAATGAACTGTTTGTGATGATCCAAAACAACATAAATGGTTCAACTTAACAAGATGTGTGTGATACTCGGCAAATAGGACAGTAATCAGAAATTTGTGGGAAGACCGATAATAACGCAGATGATTCCTATTAACAAGTTGTGTGTGTTGTGGGCTTGTTGTGTTGTGAGGCGCAATCGAAAGGTTGAAGATACTAAGGTTATAATGGCCGCGGGAATAAATCGGGAGGCCGGACGGCCTGGAATATCAGCACGTCCGGATGGCAGTTTTTGGAGCGCGTAACTACATCGTGCCGCACGTAACTGCATCGTGGCAACGTGCGTGGCGCAACTGCTTGCATATGGGGCCCCTGATACATCCATTTTGAATCATGTTTTCCTATTGTTATTTATAGTGTTTTTATTCAATTAACACTTTGTGGAGTAATTCTAATGCCTTTTCTCTCTCGTAATATGCAAGGTTTATACAAAGAGGGAGAATACCGGCAGCTGGAATTCTGGACCTGAAAAAGCTATGTCAGAGATACCTATTCTACACATCTCCAAATGAGCTGAAATTTTACGAAGAATTATTTTGGAATATATAAAAAATATTGGAGAAAAGAAATACTGGAGGAGGCCACCAAGGTGCCCACTAGGCACCAGGGCGCGCCACCCCCTCCAGGCGTGCCCTGGTGGGTAGTGGGCTCCCTGGCCCACCTCCAGCGCCTATCTATTGGTACATAAGGTCTTTTGACCAAGGAAAAAAGGAGAGGAATTTCGGGACGGAGCGCCACCGCCTCGAGGCGGAACTTGGGCATGCAAGAGCACTTTTGCTCTCCGGCGGAGCGATTCCGCCGGGGATACTTCCGTCCGGTAGGGGGAAATCAAAGCCATCGTCATCACCAATAACCCTCTCACCTTTGGAGGATCAATCTTCATCAACATCCTCACCAGCACTATCTCATCACAAAACCCTAGTTCATCTCTTGTGTTCAATCTTGTGTCAAAACCTCATATTGGTACCTATGGGTGACTAGAAGTGTTGATTACATCTTGTAGTTGATGCTAGTTGGTTTATTTGGTGAAAGATCATATGTTCAGATCCATAATGATATTTGTTACTACTCTGATCTTGAGCATGAATATTATTTGTGAGTAGTTGCTTTTGTTCTTGAGGACACGGGAGAAGTCATGTTGCAAGTACTCATGTGAAATTGATATTCATTCGATATTTTGATGATATGTATGTTATGATTCCCTTAGTGGTGTTATGTGAATGTCGACTACATGACGCTTCTCATAACACTCCTTGGTATGCAGACTATGCTAAATATATTGTTGCTAAATTTATACCACCTAGTTGTACATACGAACAAAAGAAAAAAATCTTCTATGATTTAAGACATTACTTTTGGGATGACCCACATCTTTAATTATAACTATGGTGTAGATGGTATTATTAAACATTCTGTACCTGAGCATGACCAGGAACAAATCCTATGGAAATGTCACTCCGAAGCCTACAGAGGACATCATGTAGGAGATAGAACTGCGCATAAGGTATTACAATCTAGTTTTTATTTGCCTACTCTTTTCAAAGATGCTCGTAAGTTTGTCTCAACTTGTGATGAAGGCCAAAGAATTGGTAATATTGGTAAGCGTGTCGGTGTACAAAAGTAGGGGCCTTCTGTACCCCTTTTACTTGTGCACGGGTAGCTGTAGCCACACCTGCGGCCACGCTTGGCGGGGCAGAGGAAGCAAGGAACAAGGCTACCAGAGCTGCGCTGAGGCTATAGGCGCGAAGAGCGAAGGGGCAAGGTGGGTTTCCCCTAGCAAGAGCCTTGCCGGGGACGACCTATGCTGCCCAGGCAAGGGCCTTGCCGGGGCAGCTTACCCAACACCAGCGGGACCGCCACCCTTGAGCCTGAGAGTTCCGACACCATCGACAACATTGGAACCAAGGCTCGGGAGGCGCCTGCATGGTGGCATGCAGATCTTTGTGAAGACTGAAGGCCTGCAAGACCGGATAAGAACCAGAAGATGAGCCGGGGAAGCTCACAAGACCCCGGCAAGACCATTGCCAGGGACATCCGCGGGGCCACAACCAGGCCCGCAGTTACCAAGGTTTCGCTACCACGTGGTCGTCCCGGCGCAGCAGCCAGCCTGCCAACTAGGCACGCACCTACGTGGCAGCATGCAGCTCCTAGGCCAACCAAGCAAGCACCTGTGTGGTGGCATGCGGATCTTCGTGAAGACCCTGCCACCGCACTAGCGCAGCAGCTAGCCAGTCAGCGTGGCGGTGCATGCCTCGTCAGCTTGGACGCGCGTCAAGCGAGGCGAGGCGGCGACGGACGAGACAAGCTTCCTTGCCATCCCTAATAAAGCAAGAGGACACGTCGGCAGCGCATTTAATGCATTTTGTCCCACGATGTTAGAGATAAACTTGTACACTGTACACACTTTCCACCTCCTGTGTGCCGCTATGGCAGCCCCTTTGACATATAAAAGGAGGCCCGAGGCATACTGAGGAAGGATTCAGACGTTTTGGGCTAGGGATGCACCGCAGCTAGTTCAAGATCTCAAGAACACCAAATATACACCAAAGCAGGAGTAGGGTATTACGCATCACTTGCGGCCCAAACCTAGATAAAATCCCCCCCCCCACGTTGATCTTCTAAACCCGCTCTTTTTTACAGCCCCGCGCCCCGGCAACCATAGTAGGGATTCCCTGTGATCCCATAGGTGTCGTACTTGAACCCCGACATCTTTGGCGCGCCAGGTAGGGGGCGCAAGCTGTGAAAATCCGGTTCTGAAGCCAGTTCATCGACTCCTTCATCTTGATGGCTCAAGAGAAGAAGGTGACATCGATCAGCCACGCTCTGGTGCCATCAGCTAGGCGATGCGGTGCTGTCCGTAGCCGCGACAGCCATCTGCGTGGCGATGAAAAAGCTAAGTCACGCAAAACCTTGAGCAATTTCTTCCTTTTTATGAGGTTATCCTCCTCGAAAAGTCTTGCCCCTTGTATGGAAAACTTGCACGCAATGAAACCCTTCCGCTGTTGGCAACACCCTTGTCCTATTTCGAGTCCGCTCAACAGTTCAAGCAGCTGCGCTGAGAACGGCAGGGTGGCTTGCCCGGCAGCAAGCGCCCCCCCCCCCCCCCGGCTGGCTGCTAAGGATCCGTCCTTCAAAGCGCCAAAGCATGGGCTTACGCACCGGCAAACCTATCCAACTAGGCGTGGGGTGGGTACATACAAGGAAAGATCGAACGGGAAGATAACATGCTTCATTTTAAAAGTATTGCAGTTATATTTCATCAATGATTGTCGCGGTTCTAACTTGAGATAAATTGTCTTGGGCATGAACCCGCGACGGCAAGGACCGGAGTGCCTAGTCTCGGCGCTGGCCCTCCACTCTCTTGACTCCGTCAATGCAGCTGATGATGGGCTCGATACGCTCCTCGATCACTGCGAGGTCCGTGCCCTCCGGCAAGTTCTCCAGTGCATCGGCGAAGTCGACGTTGGGGTTCAAGAACGCCACCTTGGTAAGCACCTTGGTTAGGGCACCCCGGCAGAGCCTCTACGACTCAATGGCCAGATAACTTGCTCGGTTGGAGCGGAGCTGCTCCAGGGCATCGAGGACGCCCTCGAAGAACAGGGTCAGCCTAGTGTTGGGGCTCACGTTCGGCTCCTGGGAGTACCTAACATTCGGCATGCCCATGGCGACCAGCTTCGTGGTGATCCTGGCGGCGACGTCGACGAGGCGGCTGATCCAGAGGTTTACGCTCTTCGTGTACTCCTTGTGCTCGGCGGCGTCATCCCTCCTCAGCCGCTTCTCGTCCTCTAGGGCTTTGTTCAGGGTCCCCTCATGAGCCCCGGCCTCCGAAAGCTTCCCCTCCAAGCCATCCAGCATCAACTTCAGATCGTTGATGGAGTCGTTGGCCTCGGAGAGCAGCTTGGCCTTGTCGGAGATGGTGACCTGCGCATCCGCCAGAGTGCGGTTGGCCGTGTCCCTCTCCTCTATCAGTGCCAAGACTTTCTTCTTCAGCTCTTCCCACTCCAGCTTCAGCTCCTTCACCTTGCCGGCGTGGACTAGGGCCTGAGCATCGAGTGCCTCCTTGTGCCTCTGCTCCAGCTCCCGGGTCCGCCGCGCGACGATCTCCCCGATCTCTTCATCCTTGCCGCAGAGTGTGGCGGCAAGTGCTTGCTCACGGGCAGCGAGGTCTTCCTCCTTGCTGTTCAGGAGAGCCTGCTGCTGCTGCCGAGCAGCCTCGTCCTTGTCGGCCTGCTCCTTCGCCACCTCTTGGGCCTTCTTGATATCGGCCTGCTTCAGGATGAGCTCTCGCTTGCGCTCATCCGGCTCACCCTGGGCAGCCTTCAATTCATCCCGGGCCTCGCCAAACCAGACCCGCGCCTGAGCGACGCGCTCCTCAAGATCTGCCTCTGCCTTGTCCACCGCCGCCATCCTAGATCTCACCTTGTATTGGCGGGCACGGTGGAGCATTTGGAGCTTCTGGAAGTTGGCGCCCATGGCTCGGAGAAGCTGCTCCTCCTAGGAACCGTCGCCGCCGGCGCTCGGTTCATCGACAACCTGGAGCCCGACGGTGCCGAGCACCTCGTCATCGAAGACCTCCCCTCGGCAGGCACTCTGATGTCTGCCGACCCTGGGAGGCGGACGAACAAGTCCTCGCCCACCTTCAGGTACTTGGGAGGCGCGGGGACTGCGGGGGAAGAAGGTTGGTCATTCGCCACCTCCTCCATGGTAGGCTTCTTGGCGGCCTCCCCGGCAGCGGCCTTGTCGGCCTCCTCGGCGGCAGCCTTGCCGGCTTCCTCAGCAGTGGCCTTGCCGACCTCCCCGGCAAGACACTCACAGGCCTCCCCGGTGGCGGACTTGGCGGCTTCCTCAGCCACGATCCTGATGGCCTCGGCCTCGGCGTCCTTGGGGACCTCCCCAATGACGATGTCGATATCCTCCTGGTCCATCAAGGGAGGGTCTGGAAACCAAAAAGGACGAACGTAACAAGGCCAAGATCAAGGTCTAGGACAAAAGATAAAAAGAAAAGAAGAAGACATGGACGGAGGGTAGGCCACTTACCCGCGCTAAGCTAGGAAGAAATTGCCTCCCCGCCAACATTCGTTGCTGGGACGGAGCCACCAGCACCCAAGTCCGCCTCCTCCATCTCCACGTGCGTGGGCTCGGTGGTGGTTGCCCTTGCCGGGGACGCCCCTTTGGGCGGCGTGGTCGATGGGGGCGGCATGTTGGGAGTGGCCCTTATGGGCTACTCCTGCTGTTGCTCTCCTCATGCAAACCCGACAAGGTCAGCACCAAGGATTCGTGCCCCAACGCCCGTCGATGGGGAGCGAGTAATGAACTTACGCTGGGGGCTGAGGCGGGGGCTGCGTCGAGGGCTGGCATCTGGGCTGATATCAACCACCTCTGGCGTGCGCGAAGTTCTCGCCGGGGGCTTGTCGCCCGCTGAGGCCTTGGCCTTCTTCGCCGCCCTCTGGGCCAGCGTCTCCGTCTCCCTGCAAAGACAAGATCAAGTTAGGGGAGACAACACGGGCTGCGAGTCAAAAATGATAAAGGGTGACACTTACTCTTCCTCCTCCGTCGGCCTCCTCTTCCTCTTCGGGCTGAAGGACCCAAGGTCGAAATAGGCCTCGGGTTTGCTGTCCGAAGGGGTAGGAGAAGGAGATGGAGTCCTGCACCGCTTGGACGAGGAAGAAGCGGCGGCCGCTGCCTTCTTCGCTGCCGCGACCCTCGTCTGGCGCACGGGCTATGCCTGGGCCTGTTGCCGTTGCGCGGTCCTGCCGGGCCGGACCGGCTCACCGGAGCTAGACCGCTGCAGGACGTGCCTCCTCCGCGGGGCTGGGGAGTCATCCGCCTCAGTCTCCTCTTCGGTCGACTCCTCGACCATGTCCTCAACAAGGGGAGCCTCGGCGTCGGCACCGTTGGCTTCCCCGGCAGACCCCGCCCACTTGGCGAAGTTCCTCTCCTCCGCGGCTGCGTCAGCCTCGTCCTCCACGGTGCCGCAGCTGCCGGCCTCCTGGGCAAGTACCGCCTCCTCCGCCCTGGCGGCGATGTATGCCAGCTCCGCCTTGGTGGTGTCGCGGATGAGCAGCGGCTCGTTGATGACCCACAGGTGTAGGGGATCTATCGTAGTCCTTTCGATAAGTAAGAGTGTCGAACCCAATGAGGAGTAGAAGGAAATGACAAGTAGTTTTCAGTAAGGTATTCTCTGCAAGCATTGAAATTATCGGTTACAGATAGTTTTGTGATAAGGTAATTTGTAACGGGTAACAAGTAATGAAAGTGAACAAGGTGCAGCAAGATGGCCCAATCCTTTTAGTAGAAAAGGACAAGCTTGGACAAACTGTTATATAGAGAAAAGCGCTCCCGAGGAAACATGGGAATTATCGTCAAGCTAGTTTTCATCACGCTCATATGATTCGCGTTCATTAATTTGATAATTTGATATGTGGGTGGACCAGTGCTTGGGTACTACCCTTTCTTGGACAAGCATCCCACTTATGATTAACCCCTATTGCAAGCATCCGCAACTACAAAAGAAGTATTAAGGTAAACCTAACCATAGCATGAAACATATGGATCCAAATCAGCCCCTTACGAAGCAACTCATAAACTAGGGTTTAAGCTTCTGTCACT